>NW_026800143.1:0-70503 GCF_032191835.1 Heteronotia binoei
ATTCAGTGTGATATCAAAAATACATCTTACCCAACCCTAAACCAAACCCCAATTTTCACCCGAACATAAGTGTGTCCTGAACTCTAACCCTAACCCTAACCCTAACCCATTCCAATGAATCCCATAGGCTATAATGGAGAACGGAAAGACTTCCAAAAATTTTCCCGATCGACAGTATACCTCTCAGGAAGATAACCTTTCAGGATTACTCAACCCAGAACATGACAGAATTTTGCAGACCGTCGCATTCCTTCGGTCGTGGGCGTCGCAGAAGGGCCCTCACGCCCGCAGGGACGGGCTGCCTTTCCCGGGAGTGCCAAAAATGCGCCCAGCAGTGGATTCCAATTTTCTCCTGAAATCCAACGTTTTAAGGGTTAAGTTACCCTTCAGGGTTACTTAACCCTTAAAACGCCGGATTATTGGAGACCGTTTTATTGCTTCGGTCCTTCGGAGCACAGGAGACACTCCATCGCCCTAGCCGTGGGCTGCCTTTCACTGTAATGATTCCCATAGGTTTTAATGGAGAATGGAAAAACATCCAAAAATTTTCCCCATCAAGAGTATACCATTCAGTGTGATATCAAAAATACATCTTACCCAACCCTAAACCAAACCCCAATTTTCACCCGAACATAAGTGTGTCCTGAACTCTAACCCTAACCCATTCCAATGAATCCCATAGGCTATAATGGAGAACGGATAGACTTCCAAAAATTTTCCCTATCGACAGTATACCTCTCAGAAAGAAAACCTTTCAGGATTACTCAACCCAGAACATGACAGAATTTTGCAGACCGTCGCATTCCTTCGGTCGTGGGCGTCGCAGAAGGGCCCTCACGCCCGCAGGGACGGGCTGCCTTTCCCGGGAGTGCCAAAAATGCGCCCAGCAGTGGATTCCAATTTTCTCCTGAAATCCAACGTTTTAAGGGTTAAGTTACCCTTCAGGGTTACTTAACCCTTAAAACGCCGGATTATTGGAGACCGTTTTATTGCTTCGGTCCTTCGGAGCACAGGAGACACTCCATCGCCCTAGCCGTGGGCTGCCTTTCACTGTAATGATTCCCATAGGTTTTAATGGAGAATGGAAAAACATCCAAAAATTTTCCCCATCAAGAGTATACCATTCAGTGTGATATCAAAAATACATCTTACCCAACCCTAAACCAAACCCCAATTTTCACCCGAACATAAGTGTGTCCTGAACTCTAACCCTAACCCTAACCCATTCCAATGAATCCCATAGGCTATAATGGAGAACGGAAAGACTTCCAAAAATTTTCCCGATCGACAGTATACCTCTCAGGAAGATAACCTTTCAGGATTACTCAACCCAGAACATGACAGAATTTTGCAGACCGTCGCATTCCTTCGGTCGTGGGCGTCGCAGAAGGGCCCTCACGCCCGCAGGGACGGGCTGCCTTTCCCGGGAGTGCCAAAAATGCGCCCAGCAGTGGATTCCAATTTTCTCCTGAAATCCAACGTTTTAAGGGTTAAGTTACCCTTCAGGGTTACTTAACCCTTAAAACGCCGGATTATTGGAGACCGTTTTATTGCTTCGGTCCTTCGGAGCACAGGAGACACTCCATCGCCCTAGCCGTGGGCTGCCTTTCACTGTAATGATTCCCATAGGTTTTAATGGAGAATGGAAAAACATCCAAAAATTTTCCCCATCAAGAGTATACCATTCAGTGTGATATCAAAAATACATCTTACCCAACCCTAAACCAAACCCCAATTTTCACCCGAACATAAGTGTGTCCTGAACTCTAACCCTAACCCTAACCCTAACCCATTCCAATGAATCCCATAGGCTATAATGGAGAACGGAAAGACTTCCAAAAATTTTCCCGATCGACAGTATACCTCTCAGGAAGATAACCTTTCAGGATTACTCAACCCAGAACATGACAGAATTTTGCAGACCGTCGCATTCCTTCGGTCGTGGGCGTCGCAGAAGGGCCCTCACGCCCGCAGGGACGGGCTGCCTTTCCCGGGAGTGCCAAAAATGCGCCCAGCAGTGGATTCCAATTTTCTCCTGAAATCCAACGTTTTAAGGGTTAAGTTACCCTTCAGGGTTACTTAACCCTTAAAACGCCGGATTATTGGAGACCGTTTTATTGCTTCGGTCCTTCGGAGCACAGGAGACACTCCATCGCCCTAGCCGTGGGCTGCCTTTCACTGTAATGATTCCCATAGGTTTTAATGGAGAATGGAAAAACATCCAAAAATTTTCCCCATCAAGAGTATACCATTCAGTGTGATATCAAAAATACATCTTACCCAACCCTAAACCAAACCCCAATTTTCACCCGAACATAAGTGTGTCCTGAACTCTAACCCTAACCCATTCCAATGAATCCCATAGGCTATAATGGAGAACGGATAGACTTCCAAAAATTTTCCCTATCGACAGTATACCTCTCAGAAAGAAAACCTTTCAGGATTACTCAACCCAGAACATGACAGAATTTTGCAGACCGTCGCATTCCTTCGGTCGTGGGCGTCGCAGAAGGGCCCTCACGCCCGCAGGGACGGGCTGCCTTTCCCGGGAGTGCCAAAAATGCGCCCAGCAGTGGATTCCAATTTTCTCCTGAAATCCAACGTTTTAAGGGTTAAGTTACCCTTCAGGGTTACTTAACCCTTAAAACGCCGGATTATTGGAGACCGTTTTATTGCTTCGGTCCTTCGGAGCACAGGAGACACTCCATCGCCCTAGCCGTGGGCTGCCTTTCACTGTAATGATTCCCATAGGTTTTAATGGAGAATGGAAAAACATCCAAAAATTTTCCCCATCAAGAGTATACCATTCAGTGTGATATCAAAAATACATCTTACCCAACCCTAAACCAAACCCCAATTTTCACCCGAACATAAGTGTGTCCTGAACTCTAACCCTAACCCTAACCCATTCCAATGAATCCCATAGGCTATAATGGAGAACGGAAAGACTTCCAAAAATTTTCCCGATCGACAGTATACCTCTCAGGAAGATAACCTTTCAGGATTACTCAACCCAGAACATGACAGAATTTTGCAGACCGTCGCATTCCTTCGGTCGTGGGCGTCGCAGAAGGGCCCTCACGCCCGCAGGGACGGGCTGCCTTTCCCGGGAGTGCCAAAAATGCGCCCAGCAGTGGATTCCAATTTTCTCCTGAAATCCAACGTTTTAAGGGTTAAGTTACCCTTCAGGGTTACTTAACCCTTAAAACGCCGGATTATTGGAGACCGTTTTATTGCTTCGGTCCTTCGGAGCACAGGAGACACTCCATCGCCCTAGCCGTGGGCTGCCTTTCACTGTAATGATTCCCATAGGTTTTAATGGAGAATGGAAAAACATCCAAAAATTTTCCCCATCAAGAGTATACCATTCAGTGTGATATCAAAAATACATCTTACCCAACCCTAAACCAAACCCCAATTTTCACCCGAACATAAGTGTGTCCTGAACTCTAACCCTAACCCATTCCAATGAATCCCATAGGCTATAATGGAGAACGGATAGACTTCCAAAAATTTTCCCTATCGACAGTATACCTCTCAGAAAGAAAACCTTTCAGGATTACTCAACCCAGAACATGACAGAATTTTGCAGACCGTCGCATTCCTTCGGTCGTGGGCGTCGCAGAAGGGCCCTCACGCCCGCAGGGACGGGCTGCCTTTCCCGGGAGTGCCAAAAATGCGCCCAGCAGTGGATTCCAATTTTCTCCTGAAATCCAACGTTTTAAGGGTTAAGTTACCCTTCAGGGTTACTTAACCCTTAAAACGCCGGATTATTGGAGACCGTTTTATTGCTTCGGTCCTTCGGAGCACAGGAGACACTCCATCGCCCTAGCCGTGGGCTGCCTTTCACTGTAATGATTCCCATAGGTTTTAATGGAGAATGGAAAAACATCCAAAAATTTTCCCCATCAAGAGTATACCATTCAGTGTGATATCAAAAATACATCTTACCCAACCCTAAACCAAACCCCAATTTTCACCCGAACATAAGTGTGTCCTGAACTCTAACCCTAACCCATTCCAATGAATCCCATAGGCTATAATGGAGAACGGATAGACTTCCAAAAATTTTCCCTATCGACAGTATACCTCTCAGAAAGAAAACCTTTCAGGATTACTCAACCCAGAACATGACAGAATTTTGCAGACCGTCGCATTCCTTCGGTCGTGGGCGTCGCAGAAGGGCCCTCACGCCCGCAGGGACGGGATGCCTTTCCCGGGAGTGCCAAAAATGCGCCCAGCAGTGGATTCCAATTTTCTCCTGAAATCCAACGTTTTAAGGGTTAAGTTACCCTTCAGGGTTACTTAACCCTTAAAACGCCGGATTATTGGAGACCGTTTTATTGCTTCGGTCCTTCGGAGCACAGGAGACACTCCATCGCCCTAGCCGTGGGCTGCCTTTCACTGTAATGATTCCCATAGGTTTTAATGGAGAATGGAAAAACATCCAAAAATTTTCCCCATCAAGAGTATACCATTCAGTGTGATATCAAAAATACATCTTACCCAACCCTAAACCAAACCCCAATTTTCACCCGAACATAAGTGTGTCCTGAACTCTAACCCTAACCCTAACCCATTCCAATGAATCCCATAGGCTATAATGGAGAACGGAAAGACTTCCAAAAATTTTCCCGATCGACAGTATACCTCTCAGGAAGATAACCTTTCAGGATTACTCAACCCAGAACATGACAGAATTTTGCAGACCGTCGCATTCCTTCGGTCGTGGGCGTCGCAGAAGGGCCCTCACGCCCGCAGGGACGGGCTGCCTTTCCCGGGAGTGCCAAAAATGCGCCCAGCAGTGGATTCCAATTTTCTCCTGAAATCCAACGTTTTAAGGGTTAAGTTACCCTTCAGGGTTACTTAACCCTTAAAACGCCGGATTATTGGAGACCGTTTTATTGCTTCGGTCCTTCGGAGCACAGGAGACACTCTATCGCCCTAGCCGTGGGCTGCCTTTCACTGTAATGATTCCCATAGGTTTTAATGGAGAATGGAAAAACATCCAAAAATTTTCCCCATCAAGAGTATACCATTCAGTGTGATATCAAAAATACATCTTACCCAACCCTAAACCAAACCCCAATTTTCACCCGAACATAAGTGTGTCCTGAACTCTAACCCTAACCCTAACCCATTCCAATGAATCCCATAGGCTATAATGGAGAACGGATAGACTTCCAAAAATTTTCCCTATCGACAGTATACCTCTCAGAAAGAAAAACTTTCAGGATTACTCAACCCAGAACATGACAGAATTTTGCAGACCGTCGCATTCCTTCGGTCGTGGGCGTCGCAGAAGGGCCCTCACGCCCGCAGGGACGGGCTGCCTTTCCCGGGAGTGCCAAAAATGCGCCCAGCAGTGGATTCCAATTTTCTCCTGAAATCCAACGTTTTAAGGGTTAAGTTACCTTTCAGGGTTACTTAACCCTTAAAACGCCGGATTATTGGAGACCGTTTTATTGCTTCGGTCCTTCGGAGCACAGGAGACACTCCATCCCCCTAGCCGTGGGCTGCCTTTCACTGTAATGATTCCCATAGGTTTTAATGGAGAATGGAAAAACATCCAAAAATTTTCCCCATCAAGAGTATACCATTCAGTGTGATATCAAAAATACATCTTACCCAACCCTAAACCAAACCCCAATTTTCACCCGAACATAAGTGTGTCCTGAACTCTAACCCTAACCCTAACCCATTCCAATGAATCCCATAGGCTATAATGGAGAACGGAAAGACTTCCAAAAATTTTCCCGATCGACAGTATACCTCTCAGGAAGATAACCTTTCAGGATTACTCAACCCAGAACATGACAGAATTTTGCAGACCGTCGCATTCCTTCGGTCGTGGGCGTCGCAGAAGGGCCCTCACGCCCGCAGGGACGTGCTGCCTTTCCCGGGAGTGCCAAAAATGCGCCCAGCAGTGGATTCCAATTTTCTCCTGAAATCCAACGTTTTAAGGGTTAAGTTACCCTTCAGGGTTACTTAACCCTTAAAACGCCGGATTATTGGAGACCGTTTTATTGCTTCGGTCCTTCGGAGCACAGGAGACACTCCATCACCCTAGCCGTCGGCTGCCTTTCACTGTAATGATTCCCATAGGTTTTAATGGAGAATGGAAAAACATCCAAAAATTTTCCCCATCAAGAGTATACCATTCAGTGTGATATCAAAAATACATCTTACCCAACCCTAAACCAAACCCCAATTTTCACCCGAACATAAGTGTGTCCTGAACTCTAACCCTAACCCTAACCCATTCCAATGAATCCCATAGGCTATAATGGAGAACGGATAGACTTCCAAAAATTTTCCCTATCGACAGTATACCTCTCAGAAAGAAAAACTTTCAGGATTACTCAACCCAGAACATGACAGAATTTTGCAGACCGTCGCATTCCTTCGGTCGTGGGCGTCGCAGAAGGGCCCTCACGCCCGCAGGGACGGGCTGCCTTTCCCGGGAGTGCCAAAAATGCGCCCAGCAGTGGATTCCAATTTTCTCCTGAAATCCAACGTTTTAAGGGTTAAGTTACCTTTCAGGGTTACTTAACCCTTAAAACGCCGGATTATTGGAGACCGTTTTATTGCTTCGGTCCTTCGGAGCACAGGAGACACTCCATCCCCCTAGCCGTGGGCTGCCTTTCACTGTAATGATTCCCATAGGTTTTAATGGAGAATGGAAAAACATCCAAAAATTTTCCCCATCAAGAGTATACCATTCAGTGTGATATCAAAAATACATCTTACCCAACCCTAAACCAAACCCCAATTTTCACCCGAACATAAGTGTGTCCTGAACTCTAACCCTAACCCTAACCCATTCCAATGAATCCCATAGGCTATAATGGAGAACGGAAAGACTTCCAAAAAATTTCCCGATCGACAGTATACCTCTCAGGAAGATAACCTTTCAGGATTACTCAACCCAGAACATGACAGAATTTTGCAGACCGTCGCATTCCTTCGGTCGTGGGCGTCGCAGAAGGGCCCTCACGCCCGCAGGGACGGGCTGCCTTTCCCGGGAGTGCCAAAAATGCGCCCAGCAGTGGATTCCAATTTTCTCCTGAAATCCAACGTTTTAAGGGTTAAGTTACCCTTCAGGGTTACTTAACCCTTAAAACGCCGGATTATTGGAGACCGTTTTATTGCTTCGGTCCTTCGGAGCACAGGAGACACTCCATCGCCCTAGCCGTGGGCTGCCTTTCACTGTAATGATTCCCATAGGTTTTAATGGAGAATGGAAAAACATCCAAAAATTTTCCCCATCAAGAGTATACCATTCAGTGTGATATCAAAAATACATCTTACCCAACCCTAAACCAAACCCCAATTTTCACCCGAACATAAGTGTGTCCTGAACTCTAACCCTAACCCATTCCAATGAATCCCATAGGCTATAATGGAGAACGGATAGACTTCCAAAAATTTTCCCTATCGACAGTATACCTCTCAGAAAGAAAACCTTTCAGGATTACTCAACCCAGAACATGACAGAATTTTGCAGACCGTCGCATTCCTTCGGTCGTGGGCGTCGCAGAAGGGCCCTCACGCCCGCAGGGACGGGCTGCCTTTCCCGGGAGTGCCAAAAATGCGCCCAGCAGTGGATTCCAATTTTCTCCTGAAATCCAACGTTTTAAGGGTTAAGTTACCCTTCAGGGTTACTTAACCCTTAAAACGCCGGATTATTGGAGACCGTTTTATTGCTTCGGTCCTTCGGAGCACAGGAGACACTCCATCGCCCTAGCCGTGGGCTGCCTTTCACTGTAATGATTCCCATAGGTTTTAATGGAGAATGGAAAAACATCCAAAAATTTTCCCCATCAAGAGTATACCATTCAGTGTGATATCAAAAATACATCTTACCCAACCCTAAACCAAACCCCAATTTTCACCCGAACATAAGTGTGTCCTGAACTCTAACCCTAACCCATTCCAATGAATCCCATAGGCTATAATGGAGAACGGATAGACTTCCAAAAATTTTCCCTATCGACAGTATACCTCTCAGAAAGAAAACCTTTCAGGATTACTCAACCCAGAACATGACAGAATTTTGCAGACCGTCGCATTCCTTCGGTCGTGGGCGTCGCAGAAGGGCCCTCACGCCCGCAGGGACGGGATGCCTTTCCCGGGAGTGCCAAAAATGCGCCCAGCAGTGGATTCCAATTTTCTCCTGAAATCCAACGTTTTAAGGGTTAAGTTACCCTTCAGGGTTACTTAACCCTTAAAACGCCGGATTATTGGAGACCGTTTTATTGCTTCGGTCCTTCGGAGCACAGGAGACACTCCATCGCCCTAGCCGTCGGCTGCCTTTCACTGTAATGATTCCCATAGGTTTTAATGGAGAATGGAAAAACATCCAAAAATTTTCCCCATCAAGAGTATACCATTCAGTGTGATATCAAAAATACATCTTACCCAACCCTAAACCAAACCCCAATTTTCACCCGAACATAAGTGTGTCCTGAACTCTAACCCTAACCCTAACCCATTCCAATGAATCCCATAGGCTATAATGGAGAACGGAAAGACTTCCAAAAATTTTCCCGATCGACAGTATACCTCTCAGGAAGATAACCTTTCAGGATTACTCAACCCAGAACATGACAGAATTTTGCAGACCGTCGCATTCCTTCGGTCGTGGGCGTCGCAGAAGGGCCCTCACGCCCGCAGGGACGGGCTGCCTTTCCCGGGAGTGCCAAAAATGCGCCCAGCAGTGGATTCCAATTTTCTCCTGAAATCCAACGTTTTAAGGGTTAAGTTACCCTTCAGGGTTACTTAACCCTTAAAACGCCGGATTATTGGAGACCGTTTTATTGCTTCGGTCCTTCGGAGCACAGGAGACACTCCATTGCCCTAGCCGTCGGCTGCCTTTCACTGTAATGATTCCCATAGGTTTTAATGGAGAATGGAAAAACATCCAAAAATTTTCCCCATCAAGAGTATACCATTCAGTGTGATATCAAAAATACATCTTACCCAACCCTAAACCAAACCCCAATTTTCACCCGAACATAAGTGTGTCCTGAACTCTAACCCTAACCCTAACCCATTCCAATGAATCCCATAGGCTATAATGGAGAACGGATAGACTTCCAAAAATTTTCCCTATCGACAGTATACCTCTCAGAAAGAAAAACTTTCAGGATTACTCAACCCAGAACATGACAGAATTTTGCAGACCGTCGCATTCCTTCGGTCGTGGGCGTCGCAGAAGGGCCCTCACGCCCGCAGGGACGGGCTGCCTTTCCCGGGAGTGCCAAAAATGCGCCCAGCAGTGGATTCCAATTTTCTCCTGAAATCCAACGTTTTAAGGGTTAAGTTACCTTTCAGGGTTACTTAACCCTTAAAACGCCGGATTATTGGAGACCGTTTTATTGCTTCGGTCCTTCGGAGCACAGGAGACACTCCATCGCCCTAGCCGTCGGCTGCCTTTCACTGTAATGATTCCCATAGGTTTTAATGGAGAATGGAAAAACATCCAAAAATTTTCCCCATCAAGAGTATACCATTCAGTGTGATATCAAAAATACATCTTACCCAACCCTAAACCAAACCCCAATTTTCACCCGAACATAAGTGTGTCCTGAACTCTAACCCTAACCCTAACCCATTCCAATGAATCCCATAGGCTATAATGGAGAACGGAAAGACTTCCAAAAATTTTCCCGATCGACAGTATACCTCTCAGGAAGATAACCTTTCAGGATTACTCAACCCAGAACATGACAGAATTTTGCAGACCGTCGCATTCCTTCGGTCGTGGGCGTCGCAGAAGGGCCCTCACGCCCGCAGGGACGGGCTGCCTTTCCCGGGAGTGCCAAAAATGCGCCCAGCAGTGGATTCCAATTTTCTCCTGAAATCCAACGTTTTAAGGGTTAAGTTACCCTTCAGGGTTACTTAACCCTTAAAACGCCGGATTATTGGAGACCGTTTTATTGCTTCGGTCCTTCGGAGCACAGGAGACACTCCATCCCCCTAGCCGTGGGCTGCCTTTCACTGTAATGATTCCCATAGGTTTTAATGGAGAATGGAAAAACATCCAAAAATTTTCCCCATCAAGAGTATACCATTCAGTGTGATATCAAAAATACATCTTACCCAACCCTAAACCAAACCCCAATTTTCACCCGAACATAAGTGTGTCCTGAACTCTAACCCTAACCCTAACCCATTCCAATGAATCCCATAGGCTATAATGGAGAACGGAAAGACTTCCAAAAATTTTCCCGATCGACAGTATACCTCTCAGGAAGATAACCTTTCAGGATTACTCAACCCAGAACATGACAGAATTTTGCAGACCGTCGCATTCCTTCGGTCGTGGGCGTCGCAGAAGGGCCCTCACGCCCGCAGGGACGGGCTGCCTTTCCCGGGAGTGCCAAAAATGCGCCCAGCAGTGGATTCCAATTTTCTCCTGAAATCCAACGTTTTAAGGGTTAAGTTACCCTTCAGGGTTACTTAACCCTTAAAACGCCGGATTATTGGAGACCGTTTTATTGCTTCGGTCCTTCGGAGCACAGGAGACACTCCATCGCCCTAGCCGTCGGCTGCCTTTCACTGTAATGATTCCCATAGGTTTTAATGGAGAATGGAAAAACATCCAAAAATTTTCCCCATCAAGAGTATACCATTCAGTGTGATATCAAAAATACATCTTACCCAACCCTAAACCAAACCCCAATTTTCACCCGAACATAAGTGTGTCCTGAACTCTAACCCTAACCCTAACCCATTCCAATGAATCCCATAGGCTATAATGGAGAACGGAAAGACTTCCAAAAATTTTCCCGATCGACAGTATACCTCTCAGGAAGATAACCTTTCAGGATTACTCAACCCAGAACATGACAGAATTTTGCAGACCGTCGCATTCCTTCGGTCGTGGGCGTCGCAGAAGGGCCCTCACGCCCGCAGGGACGGGCTGCCTTTCCCGGGAGTGCCAAAAATGCGCCCAGCAGTGGATTCCAATTTTCTCCTGAAATCCAACGTTTTAAGGGTTAAGTTACCCTTCAGGGTTACTTAACCCTTAAAACGCCGGATTATTGGAGACCGTTTTATTGCTTCGGTCCTTCGGAGCACAGGAGACACTCCATCGCCCTAGCCGTCGGCTGCCTTTCACTGTAATGATTCCCATAGGTTTTAATGGAGAATGGAAAAACATCCAAAAATTTTCCCCATCAAGAGTATACCATTCAGTGTGATATCAAAAATACATCTTACCCAACCCTAAACCAAACCCCAATTTTCACCCGAACATAAGTGTGTCCTGAACTCTAACCCTAACCCTAACCCATTCCAATGAATCCCATAGGCTATAATGGAGAACGGATAGACTTCCAAAAATTTTCCCTATCGACAGTATACCTCTCAGAAAGAAAAACTTTCAGGATTACTCAACCCAGAACATGACAGAATTTTGCAGACCGTCGCATTCCTTCGGTCGTGGGCGTCGCAGAAGGGCCCTCACGCCCGCAGGGACGGGCTGCCTTTCCCGGGAGTGCCAAAAATGCGCCCAGCAGTGGATTCCAATTTTCTCCTGAAATCCAACGTTTTAAGGGTTAAGTTACCTTTCAGGGTTACTTAACCCTTAAAACGCCGGATTATTGGAGACCGTTTTATTGCTTCGGTCCTTCGGAGCACAGGAGACACTCCATCGCCCTAGCCGTCGGCTGCCTTTCACTGTAATGATTCCCATAGGTTTTAATGGAGAATGGAAAAACATCCAAAAATTTTCCCCATCAAGAGTATACCATTCAGTGTGATATCAAAAATACATCTTACCCAACCCTAAACCAAACCCCAATTTTCACCCGAACATAAGTGTGTCCTGAACTCTAACCCTAACCCTAACCCATTCCAATGAATCCCATAGGCTATAATGGAGAACGGAAAGACTTCCAAAAAATTTCCCGATCGACAGTATACCTCTCAGGAAGATAACCTTTCAGGATTACTCAACCCAGAACATGACAGAATTTTGCAGACCGTCGCATTCCTTCGGTCGTGGGCGTCGCAGAAGGGCCCTCACGCCCGCAGGGACGGGCTGCCTTTCCCGGGAGTGCCAAAAATGCGCCCAGCAGTGGATTCCAATTTTCTCCTGAAATCCAACGTTTTAAGGGTTAAGTTACCCTTCAGGGTTACTTAACCCTTAAAACGCCGGATTATTGGAGACCGTTTTATTGCTTCGGTCCTTCGGAGCACAGGAGACACTCCATCGCCCTAGCCGTGGGCTGCCTTTCACTGTAATGATTCCCATAGGTTTTAATGGAGAATGGAAAAACATCCAAAAATTTTCCCCATCAAGAGTATACCATTCAGTGTGATATCAAAAATACATCTTACCCAACCCTAAACCAAACCCCAATTTTCACCCGAACATAAGTGTGTCCTGAACTCTAACCCTAACCCATTCCAATGAATCCCATAGGCTATAATGGAGAACGGATAGACTTCCAAAAATTTTCCCTATCGACAGTATACCTCTCAGAAAGAAAACCTTTCAGGATTACTCAACCCAGAACATGACAGAATTTTGCAGACCGTCGCATTCCTTCGGTCGTGGGCGTCGCAGAAGGGCCCTCACGCCCGCAGGGACGGGCTGCCTTTCCCGGGAGTGCCAAAAATGCGCCCAGCAGTGGATTCCAATTTTCTCCTGAAATCCAACGTTTTAAGGGTTAAGTTACCCTTCAGGGTTACTTAACCCTTAAAACGCCGGATTATTGGAGACCGTTTTATTGCTTCGGTCCTTCGGAGCACAGGAGACACTCCATCGCCCTAGCCGTCGGCTGCCTTTCACTGTAATGATTCCCATAGGTTTTAATGGAGAATGGAAAAACATCCAAAAATTTTCCCCATCAAGAGTATACCATTCAGTGTGATATCAAAAATACATCTTACCCAACCCTAAACCAAACCCCAATTTTCACCCGAACATAAGTGTGTCCTGAACTCTAACCCTAACCCTAACCCATTCCAATGAATCCCATAGGCTATAATGGAGAACGGATAGACTTCCAAAAATTTTCCCTATCGACAGTATACCTCTCAGAAAGAAAAACTTTCAGGATTACTCAACCCAGAACATGACAGAATTTTGCAGACCGTCGCATTCCTTCGGTCGTGGGCGTCGCAGAAGGGCCCTCACGCCCGCAGGGACGGGCTGCCTTTCCCGGGAGTGCCAAAAATGCGCCCAGCAGTGGATTCCAATTTTCTCCTGAAATCCAACGTTTTAAGGGTTAAGTTACCTTTCAGGGTTACTTAACCCTTAAAACGCCGGATTATTGGAGACCGTTTTATTGCTTCGGTCCTTCGGAGCACAGGAGACACTCCATCGCCCTAGCCGTCGGCTGCCTTTCACTGTAATGATTCCCATAGGTTTTAATGGAGAATGGAAAAACATCCAAAAATTTTCCCCATCAAGAGTATACCATTCAGTGTGATATCAAAAATACATCTTACCCAACCCTAAACCAAACCCCAATTTTCACCCGAACATAAGTGTGTCCTGAACTCTAACCCTAACCCTAACCCATTCCAATGAATCCCATAGGCTATAATGGAGAACGGAAAGACTTCCAAAAAATTTCCCGATCGACAGTATACCTCTCAGGAAGATAACCTTTCAGGATTACTCAACCCAGAACATGACAGAATTTTGCAGACCGTCGCATTCCTTCGGTCGTGGGCGTCGCAGAAGGGCCCTCACGCCCGCAGGGACGGGCTGCCTTTCCCGGGAGTGCCAAAAATGCGCCCAGCAGTGGATTCCAATTTTCTCCTGAAATCCAACGTTTTAAGGGTTAAGTTACCCTTCAGGGTTACTTAACCCTTAAAACGCCGGATTATTGGAGACCGTTTTATTGCTTCGGTCCTTCGGAGCACAGGAGACACTCCATCGCCCTAGCCGTGGGCTGCCTTTCACTGTAATGATTCCCATAGGTTTTAATGGAGAATGGAAAAACATCCAAAAATTTTCCCCATCAAGAGTATACCATTCAGTGTGATATCAAAAATACATCTTACCCAACCCTAAACCAAACCCCAATTTTCACCCGAACATAAGTGTGTCCTGAACTCTAACCCTAACCCATTCCAATGAATCCCATAGGCTATAATGGAGAACGGATAGACTTCCAAAAATTTTCCCTATCGACAGTATACCTCTCAGAAAGAAAACCTTTCAGGATTACTCAACCCAGAACATGACAGAATTTTGCAGACCGTCGCATTCCTTCGGTCGTGGGCGTCGCAGAAGGGCCCTCACGCCCGCAGGGACGGGCTGCCTTTCCCGGGAGTGCCAAAAATGCGCCCAGCAGTGGATTCCAATTTTCTCCTGAAATCCAACGTTTTAAGGGTTAAGTTACCCTTCAGGGTTACTTAACCCTTAAAACGCCGGATTATTGGAGACCGTTTTATTGCTTCGGTCCTTCGGAGCACAGGAGACACTCCATCGCCCTAGCCGTGGGCTGCCTTTCACTGTAATGATTCCCATAGGTTTTAATGGAGAATGGAAAAACATCCAAAAATTTTCCCCATCAAGAGTATACCATTCAGTGTGATATCAAAAATACATCTTACCCAACCCTAAACCAAACCCCAATTTTCACCCGAACATAAGTGTGTCCTGAACTCTAACCCTAACCCTAACCCATTCCAATGAATCCCATAGGCTATAATGGAGAACGGATAGACTTCCAAAAATTTTCCCTATCGACAGTATACCTCTCAGAAAGAAAAACTTTCAGGATTACTCAACCCAGAACATGACAGAATTTTGCAGACCGTCGCATTCCTTCGGTCGTGGGCGTCGCAGAAGGGCCCTCACGCCCGCAGGGACGGGCTGCCTTTCCCGGGAGTGCCAAAAATGCGCCCAGCAGTGGATTCCAATTTTCTCCTGAAATCCAACGTTTTAAGGGTTAAGTTACCTTTCAGGGTTACTTAACCCTTAAAACGCCGGATTATTGGAGACCGTTTTATTGCTTCGGTCCTTCGGAGCACAGGAGACACTCCATCGCCCTAGCCGTCGGCTGCCTTTCACTGTAATGATTCCCATAGGTTTTAATGGAGAATGGAAAAACATCCAAAAATTTTCCCCATCAAGAGTATACCATTCAGTGTGATATCAAAAATACATCTTACCCAACCCTAAACCAAACCCCAATTTTCACCCGAACATAAGTGTGTCCTGAACTCTAACCCTAACCCTAACCCATTCCAATGAATCCCATAGGCTATAATGGAGAACGGAAAGACTTCCAAAAATTTTCCCGATCGACAGTATACCTCTCAGGAAGATAACCTTTCAGGATTACTCAACCCAGAACATGACAGAATTTTGCAGACCGTCGCATTCCTTCGGTCGTGGGCGTCGCAGAAGGGCCCTCACGCCCGCAGGGACGGGCTGCCTTTCCCGGGAGTGCCAAAAATGCGCCCAGCAGTGGATTCCAATTTTCTCCTGAAATCCAACGTTTTAAGGGTTAAGTTACCCTTCAGGGTTACTTAACCCTTAAAACGCCGGATTATTGGAGACCGTTTTATTGCTTCGGTCCTTCGGAGCACAGGAGACACTCCATCCCCCTAGCCGTGGGCTGCCTTTCACTGTAATGATTCCCATAGGTTTTAATGGAGAATGGAAAAACATCCAAAAATTTTCCCCATCAAGAGTATACCATTCAGTGTGATATCAAAAATACATCTTACCCAACCCTAAACCAAACCCCAATTTTCACCCGAACATAAGTGTGTCCTGAACTCTAACCCTAACCCTAACCCATTCCAATGAATCCCATAGGCTATAATGGAGAACGGAAAGACTTCCAAAAATTTTCCCGATCGACAGTATACCTCTCAGGAAGATAACCTTTCAGGATTACTCAACCCAGAACATGACAGAATTTTGCAGACCGTCGCATTCCTTCGGTCGTGGGCGTCGCAGAAGGGCCCTCACGCCCGCAGGGACGGGCTGCCTTTCCCGGGAGTGCCAAAAATGCGCCCAGCAGTGGATTCCAATTTTCTCCTGAAATCCAACGTTTTAAGGGTTAAGTTACCCTTCAGGGTTTCTTAACCCTTAAAACGCCGGATTATTGGAGACCGTTTTATTGCTTCGGTCCTTCGGAGCACAGGAGACACTCCATCGCCCTAGCCGTCGGCTGCCTTTCACTGTAATGATTCCCATAGGTTTTAATGGAGAATGGAAAAACATCCAAAAATTTTCCCCATCAAGAGTATACCATTCAGTGTGATATCAAAAATACATCTTACCCAACCCTAAACCAAACCCCAATTTTCACCCGAACATAAGTGTGTCCTGAACTCTAACCCTAACCCTAACCCATTCCAATGAATCCCATAGGCTATAATGGAGAACGGATAGACTTCCAAAAATTTTCCCTATCGACAGTATACCTCTCAGAAAGAAAAACTTTCAGGATTACTCAACCCAGAACATGACAGAATTTTGCAGACCGTCGCATTCCTTCGGTCGTGGGCGTCGCAGAAGGGCCCTCACGCCCGCAGGGACGGGCTGCCTTTCCCGGGAGTGCCAAAAATGCGCCCAGCAGTGGATTCCAATTTTCTCCTGAAATCCAACGTTTTAAGGGTTAAGTTACCTTTCAGGGTTACTTAACCCTTAAAACGCCGGATTATTGGAGACCGTTTTATTGCTTCGGTCCTTCGGAGCACAGGAGACACTCCATCCCCCTAGCCGTGGGCTGCCTTTCACTGTAATGATTCCCATAGGTTTTAATGGAGAATGGAAAAACATCCAAAAATTTTCCCCATCAAGAGTATACCATTCAGTGTGATATCAAAAATACATCTTACCCAACCCTAAACCAAACCCCAATTTTCACCCGAACATAAGTGTGTCCTGAACTCTAACCCTAACCCTAACCCATTCCAATGAATCCCATAGGCTATAATGGAGAACGGAAAGACTTCCAAAAAATTTCCCGATCGACAGTATACCTCTCAGGAAGATAACCTTTCAGGATTACTCAACCCAGAACATGACAGAATTTTGCAGACCGTCGCATTCCTTCGGTCGTGGGCGTCGCAGAAGGGCCCTCACGCCCGCAGGGACGGGCTGCCTTTCCCGGGAGTGCCAAAAATGCGCCCAGCAGTGGATTCCAATTTTCTCCTGAAATCCAACGTTTTAAGGGTTAAGTTACCCTTCAGGGTTACTTAACCCTTAAAACGCCGGATTATTGGAGACCGTTTTATTGCTTCGGTCCTTCGGAGCACAGGAGACACTCCATCGCCCTAGCCGTGGGCTGCCTTTCACTGTAATGATTCCCATAGGTTTTAATGGAGAATGGAAAAACATCCAAAAATTTTCCCCATCAAGAGTATACCATTCAGTGTGATATCAAAAATACATCTTACCCAACCCTAAACCAAACCCCAATTTTCACCCGAACATAAGTGTGTCCTGAACTCTAACCCTAACCCATTCCAATGAATCCCATAGGCTATAATGGAGAACGGATAGACTTCCAAAAATTTTCCCTATCGACAGTATACCTCTCAGAAAGAAAACCTTTCAGGATTACTCAACCCAGAACATGACAGAATTTTGCAGACCGTCGCATTCCTTCGGTCGTGGGCGTCGCAGAAGGGCCCTCACGCCCGCAGGGACGGGCTGCCTTTCCCGGGAGTGCCAAAAATGCGCCCAGCAGTGGATTCCAATTTTCTCCTGAAATCCAACGTTTTAAGGGTTAAGTTACCCTTCAGGGTTACTTAACCCTTAAAACGCCGGATTATTGGAGACCGTTTTATTGCTTCGGTCCTTCGGAGCACAGGAGACACTCCATCGCCCTAGCCGTGGGCTGCCTTTCACTGTAATGATTCCCATAGGTTTTAATGGAGAATGGAAAAACATCCAAAAATTTTCCCCATCAAGAGTATACCATTCAGTGTGATATCAAAAATACATCTTACCCAACCCTAAACCAAACCCCAATTTTCACCCGAACATAAGTGTGTCCTGAACTCTAACCCTAACCCATTCCAATGAATCCCATAGGCTATAATGGAGAACGGATAGACTTCCAAAAATTTTCCCTATCGACAGTATACCTCTCAGAAAGAAAACCTTTCAGGATTACTCAACCCAGAACATGACAGAATTTTGCAGACCGTCGCATTCCTTCGGTCGTGGGCGTCGCAGAAGGGCCCTCACGCCCGCAGGGACGGGATGCCTTTCCCGGGAGTGCCAAAAATGCGCCCAGCAGTGGATTCCAATTTTCTCCTGAAATCCAACGTTTTAAGGGTTAAGTTACCCTTCAGGGTTCTCTCTCGGCTTGGCTTCGCGAACGAAGATTTAAGAAGGGTGCAATAGTCCACGTTTGCTGCAGGCTCGCTGGTGGCTGACAAGACCAATGCGGGACAGGCAGGTCCGGCCACAGTGGCTGCAGGGAAAAGTCTGATTTGGGGTTGGTGCTGTAGCAGTGCGATTCTTCCTCAATCTCCTTTTGTCCTCAAGACCAGCTATGCGTGCGTTCTCAAAGGAAGAGACAGCCTGGTGGATGGTGTGCCTCCATGCTTTGCGATCTGAGGCTAGGTCAGACCACTGGTGATGGTTGATGTGACAGGTGCTAAGGGATTTCTTCAAGGAGTCCTTGTACCTCTTCTTTGGTGCCCCTCTATTTCGATGGCCGGTGGAGAGTTCGCCATACAGGGCAATCTTGGGAAGGCGGTGGTTTTCCATCCTAGAAATATGCCCTGCCCAGCGCAGCTGCGTCTTCAACAGCAGTGCCTCGATGCTGGTAACCTCTGCCCGCTTGAGGACTTCAGTGTTGGTCACAAAGTCACTCCAGTGGATGTTGAGGATGGTGCGAAGGCAGCGCTGATGAAAGCGCTCAAGGAGTCGCAGGTGATGACGGTATAAAACCCACGATTCGGAGCCATAGATGAGGGTTCAGGGTTACTTAACCCTTAAAACGCCGGATTATTGGAGACCGTTTTATTGCTTCGGTCCTTCGGAGCACAGGAGACACTCCATCGCCCTAGCCGTGGGCTGCCTTTCACTGTAATGATTCCCATAGGTTTTAATGGAGAATGGAAAAACATCCAAAAATTTTCCCCATCAAGAGTATACCATTCAGTGTGATATCAAAAATACATCTTACCCAACCCTAAACCAAACCCCAATTTTCACCCGAACATAAGTGTGTCCTGAACTCTAACCCTAACCCTAACCCATTCCAATGAATCCCATAGGCTATAATGGAGAACGGAAAGACTTCCAAAAATTTTCCCGATCGACAGTATACCTCTCAGGAAGATAACCTTTCAGGATTACTCAACCCAGAACATGACAGAATTTTGCAGACCGTCGCATTCCTTCGGTCGTGGGCGTCGCAGAAGGGCCCTCACGCCCGCAGGGACGGGCTGCCTTTCCCGGGAGTGCCAAAAATGCGCCCAGCAGTGGATTCCAATTTTCTCCTGAAATCCAACGTTTTAAGGGTTAAGTTACCCTTCAGGGTTACTTAACCCTTAAAACGCCGGATTATTGGAGACCGTTTTATTGCTTCGGTCCTTCGGAGCACAGGAGACACTCTATCGCCCTAGCCGTGGGCTGCCTTTCACTGTAATGATTCCCATAGGTTTTAATGGAGAATGGAAAAACATCCAAAAATTTTCCCCATCAAGAGTATACCATTCAGTGTGATATCAAAAATACATCTTACCCAACCCTAAACCAAACCCCAATTTTCACCCGAACATAAGTGTGTCCTGAACTCTAACCCTAACCCTAACCCATTCCAATGAATCCCATAGGCTATAATGGAGAACGGATAGACTTCCAAAAATTTTCCCTATCGACAGTATACCTCTCAGAAAGAAAAACTTTCAGGATTACTCAACCCAGA
The DNA here is from genome assembly GCF_032191835.1 of Heteronotia binoei. Lineage (NCBI taxonomy): Eukaryota > Metazoa > Chordata > Lepidosauria > Squamata > Gekkonidae > Heteronotia > Heteronotia binoei. The sequence continues at coordinate 19,875 of NW_026800143.1, forward strand.
ACATGACAGAATTTTGCAGACCGTCGCATTCCTTCGGTCGTGGGCGTCGCAGAAGGGCCCTCACGCCCGCAGGGACGGGCTGCCTTTCCCGGGAGTGCCAAAAATGCGCCCAGCAGTGGATTCCAATTTTCTCCTGAAATCCAACGTTTTAAGGGTTAAGTTACCTTTCAGGGTTACTTAACCCTTAAAACGCCGGATTATTGGAGACCGTTTTATTGCTTCGGTCCTTCGGAGCACAGGAGACACTCCATCCCCCTAGCCGTGGGCTGCCTTTCACTGTAATGATTCCCATAGGTTTTAATGGAGAATGGAAAAACATCCAAAAATTTTCCCCATCAAGAGTATACCATTCAGTGTGATATCAAAAATACATCTTACCCAACCCTAAACCAAACCCCAATTTTCACCCGAACATAAGTGTGTCCTGAACTCTAACCCTAACCCTAACCCATTCCAATGAATCCCATAGGCTATAATGGAGAACGGATAGACTTCCAAAAAATTTCCCTATCGACAGTATACCTCTCAGGAAGATAACCTTTCAGGATTACTCAACCCAGAACATGACAGAATTTTGCAGACCGTCGCATTCCTTCGGTCGTGGGCGTCGCAGAAGGGCCCTCACGCCCGCAGGGACGGGCTGCCTTTCCCGGGAGTGCCAAAAATGCGCCCAGCAGTGGATTCCAATTTTCTCCTGAAATCCAACGTTTTAAGGGTTAAGTTACCCTTCAGGGTTACTTAACCCTTAAAACGCCGGATTATTGGAGACCGTTTTATTGCTTCGGTCCTTCGGAGCACAGGAGACACTCCATCCCCCTAGCCGTGGGCTGCCTTTCACTGTAATGATTCCCATAGGTTTTAATGGAGAATGGAAAAACATCCAAAAATTTTCCCCATCAAGAGTATACCATTCAGTGTGATATCAAAAATACATCTTACCCAACCCTAAACCAAACCCCAATTTTCACCCGAACATAAGTGTGTCCTGAACTCTAACCCTAACCCTAACCCATTCCAATGGATCCCATAGGCTATAATGGAGAACGGAAAGACTTACAAAAATTTTCCCGATCGACAGTATACCTCTCAGGAAGATAACCTTTCAGGATTACTCAACCCAGAACATGACAGAATTTTGCAGACCGTCGCATTCCTTCGGTCGTGGGCGTCGCAGAAGGGCCCTCACGCCCGCAGGGACGGGCTGCCTTTCCCGGGAGTGCCAAAAATGCGCCCAGCAGTGGATTCCAATTTTCTCCTGAAATCCAACGTTTTAAGGGTTAAGTTACCCTTCAGGGTTACTTAACCCTTAAAACGCCGGATTATTGGAGACCGTTTTATTGCTTCGGTCCTTCGGAGCACAGGAGACACTCCATCGCCCTAGCCGTGGGCTGCCTTTCACTGTAATGATTCCCATAGGTTTTAATGGAGAATGGAAAAACATCCAAAAATTTTCCCCATCAAGAGTATACCATTCAGTGTGATATCAAAAATACATCTTACCCAACCCTAAACCAAACCCCAATTTTCACCCGAACATAAGTGTGTCCTGAACTCTAACCCTAACCCATTCCAATGAATCCCATAGGCTATAATGGAGAACGGATAGACTTCCAAAAATTTTCCCTATCGACAGTATGCCTCTCAGAAAGAAAACCTTTCAGGATTACTCAACCCAGAACATGACAGAATTTTGCAGACGGTCACATTCCTTCGGTCGTGGGCGTCGCAGAAGGGCCCTCACGCCCGCAGGGACGGGCTGCCTTTCCCGGGAGTGCCAAAAATGCGCCCAGCAGTGGATTCCAATTTTCTCCTGAAATCCAACGTTTTAAGGGTTAAGTTACCCTTCAGGGTTACTTAACCCTTAAAACGCCGGATTATTGGAGACCGTTTTATTGCTTCGGTCCTTCGGAGCACAGGAGACACTCCATCGCCCTAGCCGTGGGCTGCCTTTCACTGTAATGATTCCCATAGGTTTTAATGGAGAATGGAAAAACATCCAAAAATTTTCCCCATCAAGAGTATACCATTCAGTGTGATATCAAAAATACATCTTACCCAACCCTAAACCAAACCCCAATTTTCACCCGAACATAAGTGTGTCCTGAACTCTAACCCTAACCCTAACCCATTCCAATGAAACCCATAGGCTATAATGGAGAACGGAAAGACTTCCAAAAATTTTCCCGATCGACAGTATACCTCTCAGGAAGATAACCTTTCAGGATTACTCAACCCAGAACATGACAGAATTTTGCAGACCGTCGCATTCCTTCAGTCGTGGGCGTCGCAGAAGGGCCCTCACGCCCGCAGGGACGGGCTGCCTTTCCCGGGAGTGCCAAAAATGCGCCCAGCAGTGGATTCCAATTTTCTCCTGAAATCCAACGTTTTAAGGGTTAAGTTACCCTTCAGGGTTACTTAACCCTTAAAACGCCGGATTATTGGAGACCGTTTTATTGCTTCGGTCCTTCGGAGCACAGGAGACACTCCATCGCCCTAGCCGTGGGCTGCCTTTCACTGTAATGATTCCCATAGGTTTTAATGGAGAATGGAAAAACATCCAAAAATTTTCCCCATCAAGAGTATACCATTCAGTGTGATATCAAAAATACATCTTACCCAACCCTAAACCAAACCCCAATTTTCACCCGAACATAAGTGTGTCCTGAACTCTAACCCTAACCCTAACCCATTCCAATGAATCCCATAGGCTATAATGGAGAACGGATAGACTTCCAAAAATTTTCCCTATCGACAGTATACCTCTCAGAAAGAAAAACTTTCAGGATTACTCAACCCAGAACATGACAGAATTTTGCAGACCGTCGCATTCCTTCGGTCGTGGGCGTCGCAGAAGGGCCCTCACGCCCGCAGGGACGGGCTGCCTTTCCCGGGAGTGCCAAAAATGCGCCCAGCAGTGGATTCCAATTTTCTCCTGAAATCCAACGTTTTAAGGGTTAAATTACCTTTCAGGGTTACTTAACCCTTAAAACGCCGGATTATTGGAGACCGTTTTATTGCTTCGGTCCTTCGGAGCACAGGAGACACTCCATCCCCCTAGCCGTGGGCTGCCTTTCACTGTAATGATTCCCATAGGTTTTAATGGAGAATGGAAAAACATCCAAAAATTTTCCCCATCAAGAGTATACCATTCAGTGTGATATCAAAAATACATCTTACCCAACCCTAAACCAAACCCCAATTTTCACCCGAACATAAGTGTGTCCTGAACTCTAACCCTAACCCTAACCCATTCCAATGAATCCCATAGGCTATAATGGAGAACGGATAGACTTCCAAAAAATTTCCCTATCGACAGTATACCTCTCAGGAAGATAACCTTTCAGGATTACTCAACCCAGAACATGACAGAATTTTGCAGACCATCGCATTCCTTCGGTCGTGGGCGTCGCAGAAGGGCCCTCACGCCCGCAGGGACGGGCTGCCTTTCCCGGGAGTGCCAAAAATGCGCCCAGCAGTGGATTCCAATTTTCTCCTGAAATCCAACGTTTTAAGGGTTAAGTTACCCTTCAGGGTTACTTAACCCTTAAAACGCCGGATTATTGGAGACCGTTTTATTGCTTCGGTCCTTCGGAGCACAGGAGACACTCCATCGCCCTAGCCGTGGGCTGCCTTTCACTGTAATGATTCCCATAGGTTTTAATGGAGAATGGAAAAACATCCAAAAATTTTCCCCATCAAGAGTATACCATTCAGTGTGATATCAAAAATACATCTTACCCAACCCTAAACCAAACCCCAATTTTCACCCGAACATAAGTGTGTCCTGAACTCTAACCCTAACCCATTCCAATGAATCCCATAGGCTATAATGGAGAACGGATAGACTTCCAAAAATTTTCCCTATCGACAGTATGCCTCTCAGAAAGAAAACCTTTCAGGATTACTCAACCCAGAACATGACAGAATTTTGCAGACGGTCACATTCCTTCGGTCGTGGGCGTCGCAGAAGGGCCCTCACGCCCGCAGGGACGGGCTGCCTTTCCCGGGAGTGCCAAAAATGCGCCCAGCAGTGGATTCCAATTTTCTCCTGAAATCCAACGTTTTAAGGGTTAAGTTACCCTTCAGGGTTACTTAACCCTTAAAACGCCGGATTATTGGAGACCGTTTTATTGCTTCGGTCCTTCGGAGCACAGGAGACACTCCATCGCCCTAGCCGTGGGCTGCCTTTCACTGTAATGATTCCCATAGGTTTTAATGGAGAATGGAAAAACATCCAAAAATTTTCCCCATCAAGAGTATACCATTCAGTGTGATATCAAAAATACATCTTACCCAACCCTAAACCAAACCCCAATTTTCACCCGAACATAAGTGTGTCCTGAACTCTAACCCTAACCCTAACCCATTCCAATGAAACCCATAGGCTATAATGGAGAACGGAAAGACTTCCAAAAATTTTCCCGATCGACAGTATACCTCTCAGGAAGATAACCTTTCAGGATTACTCAACCCAGAACATGACAGAATTTTGCAGACCGTCGCATTCCTTCAGTCGTGGGCGTCGCAGAAGGGCCCTCACGCCCGCAGGGACGGGCTGCCTTTCCCGGGAGTGCCAAAAATGCGCCCAGCAGTGGATTCCAATTTTCTCCTGAAATCCAACGTTTTAAGGGTTAAGTTACCCTTCAGGGTTACTTAACCCTTAAAACGCCGGATTATTGGAGACCGTTTTATTGCTTCGGTCCTTCGGAGCACAGGAGACACTCCATCGCCCTAGCCGTGGGCTGCCTTTCACTGTAATGATTCCCATAGGTTTTAATGGAGAATGGAAAAACATCCAAAAATTTTCCCCATCAAGAGTATACCATTCAGTGTGATATCAAAAATACATCTTACCCAACCCTAAACCAAACCCCAATTTTCACCCGAACATAAGTGTGTCCTGAACTCTAACCCTAACCCTAACCCATTCCAATGAATCCCATAGGCTATAATGGAGAACGGATAGACTTCCAAAAATTTTCCCTATCGACAGTATACCTCTCAGAAAGAAAAACTTTCAGGATTACTCAACCCAGAACATGACAGAATTTTGCAGACCGTCGCATTCCTTCGGTCGTGGGCGTCGCAGAAGGGCCCTCACGCCCGCAGGGACGGGCTGCCTTTCCCGGGAGTGCCAAAAATGCGCCCAGCAGTGGATTCCAATTTTCTCCTGAAATCCAACGTTTTAAGGGTTAAATTACCTTTCAGGGTTACTTAACCCTTAAAACGCCGGATTATTGGAGACCGTTTTATTGCTTCGGTCCTTCGGAGCACAGGAGACACTCCATCCCCCTAGCCGTGGGCTGCCTTTCACTGTAATGATTCCCATAGGTTTTAATGGAGAATGGAAAAACATCCAAAAATTTTCCCCATCAAGAGTATACCATTCAGTGTGATATCAAAAATACATCTTACCCAACCCTAAACCAAACCCCAATTTTCACCCGAACATAAGTGTGTCCTGAACTCTAACCCTAACCCTAACCCATTCCAATGAATCCCATAGGCTATAATGGAGAACGGATAGACTTCCAAAAAATTTCCCTATCGACAGTATACCTCTCAGGAAGATAACCTTTCAGGATTACTCAACCCAGAACATGACAGAATTTTGCAGACCATCGCATTCCTTCGGTCGTGGGCGTCGCAGAAGGGCCCTCACGCCCGCAGGGACGGGCTGCCTTTCCCGGGAGTGCCAAAAATGCGCCCAGCAGTGGATTCCAATTTTCTCCTGAAATCCAACGTTTTAAGGGTTAAGTTACCCTTCAGGGTTACTTAACCCTTAAAACGCCGGATTATTGGAGACCGTTTTATTGCTTCGGTCCTTCGGAGCACAGGAGACACTCCATCGCCCTAGCCGTGGGCTGCCTTTCACTGTAATGATTCCCATAGGTTTTAATGGAGAATGGAAAAACATCCAAAAATTTTCCCCATCAAGAGTATACCATTCAGTGTGATATCAAAAATACATCTTACCCAACCCTAAACCAAACCCCAATTTTCACCCGAACATAAGTGTGTCCTGAACTCTAACCCTAACCCATTCCAATGAATCCCATAGGCTATAATGGAGAACGGATAGACTTCCAAAAATTTTCCCTATCGACAGTATGCCTCTCAGAAAGAAAACCTTTCAGGATTACTCAACCCAGAACATGACAGAATTTTGCAGACGGTCACATTCCTTCGGTCGTGGGCGTCGCAGAAGGGCCCTCACGCCCGCAGGGACGGGCTGCCTTTCCCGGGAGTGCCAAAAATGCGCCCAGCAGTGGATTCCAATTTTCTCCTGAAATCCAACGTTTTAAGGGTTAAGTTACCCTTCAGGGTTACTTAACCCTTAAAACGCCGGATTATTGGAGACCGTTTTATTGCTTCGGTCCTTCGGAGCACAGGAGACACTCCATCGCCCTAGCCGTGGGCTGCCTTTCACTGTAATGATTCCCATAGGTTTTAATGGAGAATGGAAAAACATCCAAAAATTTTCCCCATCAAGAGTATACCATTCAGTGTGATATCAAAAATACATCTTACCCAACCCTAAACCAAACCCCAATTTTCACCCGAACATAAGTGTGTCCTGAACTCTAACCCTAACCCTAACCCATTCCAATGAAACCCATAGGCTATAATGGAGAACGGAAAGACTTCCAAAAATTTTCCCGATCGACAGTATACCTCTCAGGAAGATAACCTTTCAGGATTACTCAACCCAGAACATGACAGAATTTTGCAGACCGTCGCATTCCTTCAGTCGTGGGCGTCGCAGAAGGGCCCTCACGCCCGCAGGGACGGGCTGCCTTTCCCGGGAGTGCCAAAAATGCGCCCAGCAGTGGATTCCAATTTTCTCCTGAAATCCAACGTTTTAAGGGTTAAGTTACCCTTCAGGGTTACTTAACCCTTAAAACGCCGGATTATTGGAGACCGTTTTATTGCTTCGGTCCTTCGGAGCACAGGAGACACTCCATCGCCCTAGCCGTGGGCTGCCTTTCACTGTAATGATTCCCATAGGTTTTAATGGAGAATGGAAAAACATCCAAAAATTTTCCCCATCAAGAGTATACCATTCAGTGTGATATCAAAAATACATCTTACCCAACCCTAAACCAAACCCCAATTTTCACCCGAACATAAGTGTGTCCTGAACTCTAACCCTAACCCTAACCCATTCCAATGAATCCCATAGGCTATAATGGAGAACGGATAGACTTCCAAAAATTTTCCCTATCGACAGTATACCTCTCAGAAAGAAAAACTTTCAGGATTACTCAACCCAGAACATGACAGAATTTTGCAGACCGTCGCATTCCTTCGGTCGTGGGCGTCGCAGAAGGGCCCTCACGCCCGCAGGGACGGGCTGCCTTTCCCGGGAGTGCCAAAAATGCGCCCAGCAGTGGATTCCAATTTTCTCCTGAAATCCAACGTTTTAAGGGTTAAATTACCTTTCAGGGTTACTTAACCCTTAAAACGCCGGATTATTGGAGACCGTTTTATTGCTTCGGTCCTTCGGAGCACAGGAGACACTCCATCCCCCTAGCCGTGGGCTGCCTTTCACTGTAATGATTCCCATAGGTTTTAATGGAGAATGGAAAAACATCCAAAAATTTTCCCCATCAAGAGTATACCATTCAGTGTGATATCAAAAATACATCTTACCCAACCCTAAACCAAACCCCAATTTTCACCCGAACATAAGTGTGTCCTGAACTCTAACCCTAACCCTAACCCATTCCAATGAATCCCATAGGCTATAATGGAGAACGGATAGACTTCCAAAAAATTTCCCTATCGACAGTATACCTCTCAGGAAGATAACCTTTCAGGATTACTCAACCCAGAACATGACAGAATTTTGCAGACCATCGCATTCCTTCGGTCGTGGGCGTCGCAGAAGGGCCCTCACGCCCGCAGGGACGGGCTGCCTTTCCCGGGAGTGCCAAAAATGCGCCCAGCAGTGGATTCCAATTTTCTCCTGAAATCCAACGTTTTAAGGGTTAAGTTACCCTTCAGGGTTACTTAACCCTTAAAACGCCGGATTATTGGAGACCGTTTTATTGCTTCGGTCCTTCGGAGCACAGGAGACACTCCATCGCCCTAGCCGTGGGCTGCCTTTCACTGTAATGATTCCCATAGGTTTTAATGGAGAATGGAAAAACATCCAAAAATTTTCCCCATCAAGAGTATACCATTCAGTGTGATATCAAAAATACATCTTACCCAACCCTAAACCAAACCCCAATTTTCACCCGAACATAAGTGTGTCCTGAACTCTAACCCTAACCCATTCCAATGAATCCCATAGGCTATAATGGAGAACGGATAGACTTCCAAAAATTTTCCCTATCGACAGTATGCCTCTCAGAAAGAAAACCTTTCAGGATTACTCAACCCAGAACATGACAGAATTTTGCAGACGGTCACATTCCTTCGGTCGTGGGCGTCGCAGAAGGGCCCTCACGCCCGCAGGGACGGGCTGCCTTTCCCGGGAGTGCCAAAAATGCGCCCAGCAGTGGATTCCAATTTTCTCCTGAAATCCAACGTTTTAAGGGTTAAGTTACCCTTCAGGGTTACTTAACCCTTAAAACGCCGGATTATTGGAGACCGTTTTATTGCTTCGGTCCTTCGGAGCACAGGAGACACTCCATCGCCCTAGCCGTGGGCTGCCTTTCACTGTAATGATTCCCATAGGTTTTAATGGAGAATGGAAAAACATCCAAAAATTTTCCCCATCAAGAGTATACCATTCAGTGTGATATCAAAAATACATCTTACCCAACCCTAAACCAAACCCCAATTTTCACCCGAACATAAGTGTGTCCTGAACTCTAACCCTAACCCTAACCCATTCCAATGAAACCCATAGGCTATAATGGAGAACGGAAAGACTTCCAAAAATTTTCCCGATCGACAGTATACCTCTCAGGAAGATAACCTTTCAGGATTACTCAACCCAGAACATGACAGAATTTTGCAGACCGTCGCATTCCTTCAGTCGTGGGCGTCGCAGAAGGGCCCTCACGCCCGCAGGGACGGGCTGCCTTTCCCGGGAGTGCCAAAAATGCGCCCAGCAGTGGATTCCAATTTTCTCCTGAAATCCAACGTTTTAAGGGTTAAGTTACCCTTCAGGGTTACTTAACCCTTAAAACGCCGGATTATTGGAGACCGTTTTATTGCTTCGGTCCTTCGGAGCACAGGAGACACTCCATCGCCCTAGCCGTGGGCTGCCTTTCACTGTAATGATTCCCATAGGTTTTAATGGAGAATGGAAAAACATCCAAAAATTTTCCCCATCAAGAGTATACCATTCAGTGTGATATCAAAAATACATCTTACCCAACCCTAAACCAAACCCCAATTTTCACCCGAACATAAGTGTGTCCTGAACTCTAACCCTAACCCTAACCCATTCCAATGAATCCCATAGGCTAAAATGGAGAACGGAAAGTCTTCCGAAAATTTTCCCGATCGACAGTATACCTCTCAGGAAGATAACCTTTCAGGATTACTCAACCCAGAACATGACAGAATTTTGCAGACCGTCGCATTCCTTCGGTCGTGGGCGTCGCAGAAGGGCCCTCACGCCCGCAGGGACGGGCTGCCTTTCCCGGGAGTGCCAAAAATGCGCCCAGCAGTGGATTCCAATTTTCTCCTGAAATCCAACGTTTTAAGGGTTAAGTTACCTTTCAGGGTTACTTAACCCTTAAAACGCCGGATTATTGGAGACCGTTTTATTGCTTCGGTCCTTCGGAGCACAGGAGACACTCCATCCCCCTAGCCGTGGGCTGCCTTTCACTGTAATGATTCCCATAGGTTTTAATGGAGAATGGAAAAACATCCAAAAATTTTCCCCATCAAGAGTATACCATTCAGTGTGATATCAAAAATACATCTTACCCAACCCTAAACCAAACCCCAATTTTCACCCGAACATAAGTGTGTCCTGAACTCTAACCCTAACCCTAACCCATTCCAATGAATCCCATAGGCTATAATGGAGAACGGATAGACTTCCAAAAAATTTCCCTATCGACAGTATACCTCTCAGGAAGATAACCTTTCAGGATTACTCAACCCAGAACATGACAGAATTTTGCAGACCGTCGCATTCCTTCGGTCGTGGGCGTCGCAGAAGGGCCCTCACGCCCGCAGGGACGGGCTGCCTTTCCCGGGAGTGCCAAAAATGCGCCCAGCAGTGGATTCCAATTTTCTCCTGAAATCCAACGTTTTAAGGGTTAAGTTACCCTTCAGGGTTACTTAACCCTTAAAACGCCGGATTATTGGAGACCGTTTTATTGCTTCGGTCCTTCGGAGCACAGGAGACACTCCATCGCCCTAGCCGTGGGCTGCCTTTCACTGTAATGATTCCCATAGGTTTTAATGGAGAATGGAAAAACATCCAAAAATTTTCCCCATCAAGAGTATACCATTCAGTGTGATATCAAAAATACATCTTACCCAACCCTAAACCAAACCCCAATTTTCACCCGAACATAAGTGTGTCCTGAACTCTAACCCTAACCCTAACCCATTCCAATGAATCCCATAGGCTATAATGGAGAACGGAAAGTCTTCCAAAAATTTTCCCGATCGACAGTATACCTCTCAGGAAGATAACCTTTCAGGATTACTCAACCCAGAACATGACAGAATTTTGCAGACCGTCGCATTCCTTCGGTCGTGGGCGTCGCAGAAGGGCCCTCACGCCCGCAGGGACGGGCTGCCTTTCCCGGGAGTGCCAAAAATGCGCCCAGCAGTGGATTCCAATTTTCTCCTGAAATCCAACGTTTTAAGGGTTAAGTTACCCTTCAGGGTTACTTAACCCTTAAAACGCCGGATTATTGGAGACCGTTTTATTGCTTCGGTCCTTCGGAGCACAGGAGACACTCCATCGCCCTAGCCGTGGGCTGCCTTTCACTGTAATGATTCCCATAGGTTTTAATGGAGAATGGAAAAACATCCAAAAATTTTCCCCATCAAGAGTATACCATTCAGTGTGATATCAAAAATACATCTTACCCAACCCTAAACCAAACCCCAATTTTCACCCGAACATAAGTGTGTCCTGAACTCTAACCCTAACCCTAACCCATTCCAATGAATCCCATAGGCTATAATGGAGAACGGATAGACTTCCAAAAATTTTCCCTATCGACAGTATGCCTCTCAGAAAGAAAACCTTTCAGGATTACTCAACCCAGAACATGACAGAATTTTGCAGACGGTCACATTCCTTCGGTCGTGGGCGTCGCAGAAGGGCCCTCACGCCCGCAGGGACGGGCTGCCTTTACCGGGAGTGCCAAAAATGCGCCCAGCAGTGGATTCCAATTTTCTCCTGAAATCCAACGTTTTAAGGGTTAAGTTACCCTTCAGGGTTACTTAACCCTTAAAACGCCGGATTATTGGAGACCGTTTTATTGCTTCGGTCCTTCGGAGCACAGGAGACACTCCATCCCCCTAGCCGTGGGCTGCCTTTCACTGTAATGATTCCCATAGGTTTTAATGGAGAATGGAAAAACATCCAAAAATTTTCCCCATCAAGAGTATACCATTCAGTGTGATATCAAAAATACATCTTACCCAACCCTAAACCAAACCCCAATTTTCACCCGAACATAAGTGTGTCCTGAACTCTAACCCTAACCCTAACCCATTCCAATGAATCCCATAGGCTATAATGGAGAACGGAAAGACTTCCAAAAATTTTCCCGATCGACAGTATACCTCTCAGGAAGATAACCTTTCAGGATTACTCAACCCAGAACATGACAGAATTTTGCAGACCGTCGCATTCCTTCGGTCGTGGGCGTCGCAGAAGGGCCCTCACGCCCGCAGGGACGGGCTGCCTTTCCCGGGAGTGCCAAAAATGCGCCCAGCAGTGGATTCCAATTTTCTCCTGAAATCCAACGTTTTAAGGGTTAAGTTACCCTTCAGGGTTACTTAACCCTTAAAACGCCGGATTATTGGAGACCGTTTTATTGCTTCGGTCCTTCGGAGCACAGGAGACACTCCATCGCCCTAGCCGTGGGCTGCCTTTCACTGTAATGATTCCCATAGGTTTTAATGGAGAATGGAAAAACATCCAAAAATTTTCCCCATCAAGAGTATACCATTCAGTGTGATATCAAAAATACATCTTACCCAACCCTAAACCAAACCCCAATTTTCACCCGAACATAAGTGTGTCCTGAACTCTAACCCTAACCCTAACCCATTCCAATGAATCCCATAGGCTATAATGGAGAACGGATAGACTTCCAAAAATTTTCCCTATCGACAGTATGCCTCTCAGAAAGAAAACCTTTCAGGATTACTCAACCCAGAACATGACAGAATTTTGCAGACGGTCACATTCCTTCGGTCGTGGGCGTCGCAGAAGGGCCCTCACGCCCGCAGGGACGGGCTGCCTTTACCGGGAGTGCCAAAAATGCGCCCAGCAGTGGATTCCAATTTTCTCCTGAAATCCAACGTTTTAAGGGTTAAGTTACCCTTCAGGGTTACTTAACCCTTAAAACGCCGGATTATTGGAGACCGTTTTATTGCTTCGGTCCTTCGGAGCACAGGAGACACTCCATCCCCCTAGCCGTGGGCTGCCTTTCACTGTAATGATTCCCATAGGTTTTAATGGAGAATGGAAAAACATCCAAAAATTTTCCCCATCAAGAGTATACCATTCAGTGTGATATCAAAAATACATCTTACCCAACCCTAAACCAAACCCCAATTTTCACCCGAACATAAGTGTGTCCTGAACTCTAACCCTAACCCTAACCCATTCCAATGAATCCCATAGGCTATAATGGAGAACGGAAAGACTTCCAAAAATTTTCCCGATCGACAGTATACCTCTCAGGAAGATAACCTTTCAGGATTACTCAACCCAGAACATGACAGAATTTTGCAGACCGTCGCATTCCTTCGGTCGTGGGCGTCGCAGAAGGGCCCTCACGCCCGCAGGGACGGGCTGCCTTTCCCGGGAGTGCCAAAAATGCGCCCAGCAGTGGATTCCAATTTTCTCCTGAAATCCAACGTTTTAAGGGTTAAGTTTCCCTTCAGGGTTACTTAACCCTTAAAACGCCGGATTATTGGAGACCGTTTTATTGCTTCGGTCCTTCGGAGCACAGGAGACACTCCATCGCCCTAGCCGTGGGCTGCCTTTCACTGTAATGATTCCCATAGGTTTTAATGGAGAATGGAAAAACATCCAAAAATTTTCCCCATCAAGAGTATACCATTCAGTGTGATATCAAAAATACATCTTACCCCAACCCTAAACCAAACCCCAATTTTCACCCGAACATAAGTGTGTCCTGAACTCTAACCCTAACCCTAACCCTAACCCATTCCAATGAATCCCATAGGCTATAATGGAGAACGGAAAGACTTCCAAAAATTTTCCCGATCGACAGTATACCTCTCAGGAAGATAACCTTTCAGGATTACTCAACCCAGAACATGACAGAATTTTGCAGACCGTCGCATTCCTTCGGTCGTGGGCGTCGCAGAAGGGCCCTCACGCCCGCAGGGACGGGCTGCCTTTCCCGGGAGTGCCAAAAATGCGCCCAGCAGTGGATTCCAATTTTCTCCTGAAATCCAACGTTTTAAGGGTTAAGTTACCCTTCAGGGTTACTTAACCCTTAAAACGCCGGATTATTGGAGACCGTTTTATTGCTTCGGTCCTTCGGAGCACAGGAGACACTCCATCGCCCTAGCCGTGGGCTGCCTTTCACTGTAATGATTCCCATAGGTTTTAATGGAGAATGGAAAAACATCCAAAAATTTTCCCCATCAAGAGTATACCATTCAGTGTGATATCAAAAATACATCTTACCCAACCCTAAACCAAACCCCAATTTTCACCCGAACATAAGTGTGTCCTGAACTCTAACCCTAACCCATTCCAATGAATCCCATAGGCTAAAATGGAGAACGGATAGACTTCCAAAAATTTTCCCTATCGACAGTATACCTCTCAGAAAGAAAACCTTTCAGGATTACTCAACCCAGAACATGACAGAATTTTGCAGACCGTCGCATTCCTTCGGTCGTGGGCGTCGCAGAAGGGCCCTCACGCCCGCAGGGACGGGCTGCCTTTCCCGGGAGTGCCAAAAATGCGCCCAGCAGTGGATTCCAATTTTCTCCTGAAATCCAACGTTTTAAGGGTTAAGTTACCCTTCAGGGTTACTTAACCCTTAAAACGCCGGATTATTGGAGACCGTTTTATTGCTTCGGTCCTTCGGAGCACAGGAGACACTCCATCCCCCTAGCCGTGGGCTGCCTTTCACTGTAATGATTCCCATAGGTTTTAATGGAGAATGGAAAAACATCCAAAAATTTTCCCCATCAAGAGTATACCATTCAGTGTGATATCAAAAATACATCTTACCCAACCCTAAACCAAACCCCAATTTTCACCCGAACATAAGTGTGTCCTGAACTCTAACCCTAACCCTAACCCATTCCAATGAATCCCATAGGCTATAATGGAGAACGGAAAGACTTCCAAAAATTTTCCCGATCGACAGTATACCTCTCAGGAAGATAACCTTTCAGGATTACTCAACCCAGAACATGACAGAATTTTGCAGACCGTCGCATTCCTTCGGTCGTGGGCGTCGCAGAAGGGCCCTCACGCCCGCAGGGACGGGCTGCCTTTCCCGGGAGTGCCAAAAATGCGCCCAGCAGTGGATTCCAATTTTCTCCTGAAATCCGACGTTTTAAGGGTTAAGTTACCCTTCAGGGTTACTTAACCCTTAAAACGCCGGATTATTGGAGACCGTTTTATTGCTTCGGTCCTTCGGAGCACAGGAGACATTCCATCGCCCTAGCCGTGGGCTGCCTTTCACTGTAATGATTCCCATAGGTTTTAATGGAGAATGGAAAAACATCCAAAAATTTTCCCCATCAAGAGTATACCATTCAGTGTGATATCAAAAATACATCTTACCCAACCCTAAACCAAACCCCAATTTTCACCCGAACATAAGTGTGTCCTGAACTCTAACCCTAACCCATTCCAATGAATCCCATAGGCTATAATGGAGAACGGATAGACTTCCAAAAATTTTCCCTATCGACAGTATACCTCTCAGAAAGAAAACCTTTCAGGATTACTCAACCCAGAACATGACAGAATTTTGCAGACCGTCGCATTCCTTCGGTCGTGGGCGTCGCAGAAGGGCCCTCACGCCCGCAGGGACGGGCTGCCTTTCCCGGGAGTGCCAAAAATGCGCCCAGCAGTGGATTCCAATTTTCTCCTGAAATCCAACGTTTTAAGGGTTAAGTTACCCTTCAGGGTTACTTAACCCTTAAAACGCCGGATTATTGGAGACCGTTTTATTGCTTCGGTCCTTCGGAGCACAGGAGACACTCCATCGCCCTAGCCGTGGGCTGCCTTTCACTGTAATGATTCCCATAGGTTTTAATGGAGAATGGAAAAACATCCAAAAATTTTCCCCATCAAGAGTATACCATTCAGTGTGATATCAAAAATACATCTTACCCAACCCTAAACCAAACCCCAATTTTCACCCGAACATAAGTGTGTCCTGAACTCTAACCCTAACCCATTCCAATGAATCCCATAGGCTATAATGGAGAACGGATAGACTTCCAAAAATTTTCCCTATCGACAGTATACCTCTCAGAAAGAAAACCTTTCAGGATTACTCAACCCAGAACATGACAGAATTTTGCAGACCGTCGCATTCCTTCGGTCGTGGGCGTCGCAGAAGGGCCCTCACGCCCGCAGGGACGGGATGCCTTTCCCGGGAGTGCCAAAAATGCGCCCAGCAGTGGATTCCAATTTTCTCCTGAAATCCAACGTTTTAAGGGTTAAGTTACCCTTCAGGGTTACTTAACCCTTAAAACGCCGGATTATTGGAGACCGTTTTATTGCTTCGGTCCTTCGGAGCACAGGAGACACTCCATCGCCCTAGCCGTGGGCTGCCTTTCACTGTAATGATTCCCATAGGTTTTAATGGAGAATGGAAAAACATCCAAAAATTTTCCCCATCAAGAGTATACCATTCAGTGTGATATCAAAAATACATCTTACCCAACCCTAAACCAAACCCCAATTTTCACCCGAACATAAGTGTGTCCTGAACTCTAACCCTAACCCTAACCCATTCCAATGAATCCCATAGGCTATAATGGAGAACGGAAAGACTTCCAAAAATTTTCCCGATCGACAGTATACCTCTCAGGAAGATAACCTTTCAGGATTACTCAACCCAGAACATGACAGAATTTTGCAGACCGTCGCATTCCTTCGGTCGTGGGCGTCGCAGAAGGGCCCTCACGCCCGCAGGGACGGGCTGCCTTTCCCGGGAGTGCCAAAAATGCGCCCAGCAGTGGATTCCAATTTTCTCCTGAAGGGTAACTTAACCCTTAAAACGCCGGATTATTGGAGACCGTTTTATTGCTTCGGTCCTTCGGAGCACAGGAGACACTCCATCGCCCTAGCCGTGGGCTGCCTTTCACTGTAATGATTCCCATAGGTTTTAATGGAGAATGGAAAAACATCCAAAAATTTTCCCCATCAAGAGTATACCATTCAGTGTGATATCAAAAATACATCTTACCCAACCCTAAACCAAACCCCAATTTTCACCCGAACATAAGTGTGTCCTGAACTCTAACCCTAACCCTAACCCATTCCAATGAATCCCATAGGCTATAATGGAGAACGGATAGACTTCCAAAAATTTTCCCTATCGACAGTATACCTCTCAGAAAGAAAAACTTTCAGGATTACTCAACCCAGAACATGACAGAATTTTGCAGACCGTCGCATTCCTTCGGTCGTGGGCGTCGCAGAAGGGCCCTCACGCCCGCAGGGACGGGCTGCCTTTCCCGGGAGTGCCAAAAATGCGCCCAGCAGTGGATTCCAATTTTCTCCTGAAATCCAACGTTTTAAGGGTTAAGTTACCTTTCAGGGTTACTTAACCCTTAAAACGCCGGATTATTGGAGACCGTTTTATTGCTTCGGTCCTTCGGAGCACAGGAGACACTCCATCGCCCTAGCCGTGGGCTGCCTTTCACTGTAATGATTCCCATAGGTTTTAATGGAGAATGGAAAAACATCCAAAAATTTTCCCCATCAAGAGTATACCATTCAGTGTGATATCAAAAATACATCTTACCCAACCCTAAACCAAACCCCAATTTTCACCCGAACATAAGTGTGTCCTGAACTCTAACCCTAACCCATTCCAATGAATCCCATAGGCTATAATGGAGAACGGATAGACTTCCAAAAATTTTCCCTATCGACAGTATACCTCTCAGAAAGAAAACCTTTCAGGATTACTCAACCCAGAACATGACAGAATTTTGCAGACCGTCGCATTCCTTCGGTCGTGGGCGTCGCAGAAGGGCCCTCACGCCAGCAGGGACGGGATGCCTTTCCCGGGAGTGCCAAAAATGCGCCCAGCAGTGGATTCCAATTTTCTCCTGAAATCCAACGTTTTAAGGGTTAAGTTACCCTTCAGGGTTACTTAACCCTTAAAACGCCGGATTATTGGAGACCGTTTTATTGCTTCGGTCCTTCGGAGCACAGGAGACACTCCATCGCCCTAGCCGTGGGCTGCCTTTCACTGTAATTATTCCCATAGGTTTTAATGGAGAATGGAAAAACATCCAAAAATTTTCCCCATCAAGAGTATACCATTCAGTGTGATATCAAAAATACATCTTACCCAACCCTAAACCAAACCCCAATTTTCACCCGAACATAAGTGTGTCCTGAACTCTAACCCTAACCCTAACCCATTCCAATGAATCCCATAGGCTATAATGGAGAACGGAAAGACTTCCAAAAATTTTCCCGATCGACAGTATACCTCTCAGGAAGATAACCTTTCAGGATTACTCAACCCAGAACATGACAGAATTTTGCAGACCGTCGCATTCCTTCGGTCGTGGGCGTCGCAGAAGGGCCCTCACGCCCGCAGGGACGGGCTGCCTTTCCCGGGAGTGCCAAAAATGCGCCCAGCAGTGGATTCCAATTTTCTCCTGAAATCCAACGTTTTAAGGGTTAAGTTACCCTTCAGGGTTACTTAACCCTTAAAACGCCGGATTATTGGAGACCGTTTTATTGCTTCGGTCCTTCGGAGCACAGGAGACACTCCATCGCCCTAGCCGTGGGCTGCCTTTCACTGTAATGATTCCCATAGGTTTTAATGGAGAATGGAAAAACATCCAAAAATTTTCCCCATCAAGAGTATACCATTCAGTGTGATATCAAAAATACATCTTACCCAACCCTAAACCAAACCCCAATTTTCACCCGAACATAAGTGTGTCCTGAACTCTAACCCTAACCCTAACCCATTCCAATGAATCCCATAGGCTATAATGGAGAACGGATAGACTTCCAAAAATTTTCCCTATCGACAGTATACCTCTCAGAAAGAAAAACTTTCAGGATTACTCAACCCAGAACATGACAGAATTTTGCAGACCGTCGCATTCCTTCGGTCGTGGGCGTCGCAGAAGGGCCCTCACGCCCGCAGGGACGGGCTGCCTTTCCCGGGAGTGCCAAAAATGCGCCCAGCAGTGGATTCCAATTTTCTCTTGAAATCCAACGTTTTAAGGGTTAAGTTACCTTTCAGGGTTACTTAACCCTTAAAACGCCGGATTATTGGAGACCGTTTTATTGCTTCGGTCCTTCGGAGCACAGGAGACACTCCATCGCCCTAGCCGTGGGCTGCCTTTCACTGTAATGATTCCCATAGGTTTTAATGGAGAATGGAAAAACATCCAAAAATTTTCCCCATCAAGAGTATACCATTCAGTGTGATATCAAAAATACATCTTACCCAACCCTAAACCAAACCCCAATTTTCACCCGAACATAAGTGTGTCCTGAACTCTAACCCTAACCCATTCCAATGAATCCCATAGGCTATAATGGAGAACGGATAGACTTCCAAAAATTTTCCCTATCGACAGTATACCTCTCAGAAAGAAAACCTTTCAGGATTACTCAACCCAGAACATGACAGAATTTTGCAGACCGTCGCATTCCTTCGGTCGTGGGCGTCGCAGAAGGGCCCTCACGCCCGCAGGGACGGGATGCCTTTCCCGGGAGTGCCAAAAATGCGCCCAGCAGTGGATTCCAATTTTCTCCTGAAATCCAACGTTTTAAGGGTTAAGTTACCCTTCAGGGTTACTTAACCCTTAAAACGCCGGATTATTGGAGACCGTTTTATTGCTTCGGTCCTTCGGAGCACAGGAGACACTCCATCGCCCTAGCCGTGGGCTGCCTTTCACTGTAATGATTCCCATAGGTTTTAATGGAGAATGGAAAAACATCCAAAAATTTTCCCCATCAAGAGTATACCATTCAGTGTGATATCAAAAATACATCTTACCCAACCCTAAACCAAACCCCAATTTTCACCCGAACATAAGTGTGTCCTGAACTCTAACCCTAACCCTAACCCATTCCAATGAATCCCATAGGCTATAATGGAGAACGGAAAGACTTCCAAAAATTTTCCCGATCGACAGTATACCTCTCAGGAAGATAACCTTTCAGGATTACTCAACCCAGAACATGACAGAATTTTGCAGACCGTCGCATTCCTTCGGTCGTGGGCGTCGCAGAAGGGCCCTCACGCCCGCAGGGACGGGCTGCCTTTCCTGGGAGTGCCAAAAATGCGCCCAGCAGTGGATTCCAATTTTCTCCTGAAATCCAACGTTTTAAGGGTTAAGTTACCCTTCAGGGTTACTTAACCCTTAAAACGCCGGATTATTGGAGACCGTTTTATTGCTTCGGTCCTTCGGAGCACAGGAGACACTCCATCGCCCTAGCCGTGGGCTGCCTTTCACTGTAATGATTCCCATAGGTTTTAATGGAGAATGGAAAAACATCCAAAAATTTTCCCCATCAAGAGTATACCATTCAGTGTGATATCAAAAATACATCTTACCCAACCCTAAACCAAACCCCAATTTTCACCCGAACATAAGTGTGTCCTGAACTCTAACCCTAACCCATTCCAATGAATCCCATAGGCTATAATGGAGAACGGATAGACTTCCAAAAATTTTCCCTATCGACAGTATACCTCTCAGAAAGAAAACCTTTCAGGATTACTCAACCCAGAACATGACAGAATTTTGCAGACCGTCGCATTCCTTCGGTCGTGGGCGTCGCAGAAGGGCCCTCACGCCCGCAGGGACGGGCTGCCTTTCCCGGGAGTGCCAAAAATGCGCCCAGCAGTGGATTCCAATTTTCTCCTGAAATCCAACGTTTTAAGGGTTAAGTTACCCTTCAGGGTTACTTAACCCTTAAAAGGCCGGATTATTGGAGACCGTTTTATTGCTTCGGTCCTTCGGAGCACAGGAGACACTCCATCGCCCTAGCCGTGGGCTGCCTTTCACTGTAATGATTCCCATAGGTTTTAATGGAGAATGGAAAAACATCCAAAAATTTTCCCCATCAAGAGTATACCATTCAGTGTGATATCAAAAATACATCTTACCCAACCCTAAACCAAACCCCAATTTTCACCCGAACATAAGTGTGTCCTGAACTCTAACCCTAACCCTAACCCATTCCAATGAATCCCATAGGCTATAATGGAGAACGGAAAGACTTCCAAAAATTTTCCCGATCGACAGTATACCTCTCAGGAAGATAACCTTTCAGGATTACTCAACCCAGAACATGACAGAATTTTGCAGACCGTCGCATTCCTTCGGTCGTGGGCGTCGCAGAAGGGCCCTCACGCCCGCAGGGACGGGCTGCCTTTCCCGGGAGTGCCAAAAATGCGCCCAGCAGTGGATTCCAATTTTCTCCTGAAGGGTAACTTAACCCTTAAAACGCCGGATTATTGGAGACCGTTTTATTGCTTCGGTCCTTCGGAGCACAGGAGACACTCCATCGCCCTAGCCGTGGGCTGCCTTTCACTGTAATGATTCCCATAGGTTTTAATGGAGAATGGAAAAACATCCAAAAATTTTCCCCATCAAGAGTATACCATTCAGTGTGATATCAAAAATACATCTTACCCAACCCTAAACCAAACCCCAATTTTCACCCGAACATAAGTGTGTCCTGAACTCTAACCCTAACCCTAACCCATTCCAATGAATCCCATAGGCTATAATGGAGAACGGATAGACTTCCAAAAATTTTCCCTATCGACAGTATACCTCTCAGAAAGAAAAACTTTCAGGATTACTCAACCCAGAACATGACAGAATTTTGCAGACCGTCGCATTCCTTCGGTCGTGGGCGTCGCAGAAGGGCCCTCACGCCCGCAGGGACGGGCTGCCTTTCCCGGGAGTGCCAAAAATGCGCCCAGCAGTGGATTCCAATTTTCTCCTGAAATCCAACGTTTTAAGGGTTAAGTTACCTTTCAGGGTTACTTAACCCTTAAAACGCCGGATTATTGGAGACCGTTTTATTGCTTCGGTCCTTCGGAGCACAGGAGACACTCCATCCCCCTAGCCGTGGGCTGCCTTTCACTGTAATGATTCCCATAGGTTTTAATGGAGAATGGAAAAACATCCAAAAATTTTCCCCATCAAGAGTATACCATTCAGTGTGATATCAAAAATACATCTTACCCAACCCTAAACCAAACCCCAATTTTCACCCGAACATAAGTGTGTCCTGAACTCTAACCCTAACCCTAACCCATTCCAATGAATCCCATAGGCTATAATGGAGAACGGATAGACTTCCAAAAAATTTCCCTATCGACAGTATACCTCTCAGGAAGATAACCTTTCAGGATTACTCAACCCAGAACATGACAGAATTTTGCAGACCGTCGCATTCCTTCGGTCGTGGGCGTCGCAGAAGGGCCCTCACGCCCGCAGGGACGGGCTGCCTTTCCCGGGAGTGCCAAAAATGCGCCCAGCAGTGGATTCCAATTTTCTCCTGAAATCCAACGTTTTAAGGGTTAAGTTACCCTTCAGGGTTACTTAACCCTTAAAACGCCGGATTATTGGAGACCGTTTTATTGCTTCGGTCCTTCGGAGCACAGGAGAC
Organism: Heteronotia binoei; assembly: GCF_032191835.1. Lineage (NCBI taxonomy): Eukaryota > Metazoa > Chordata > Lepidosauria > Squamata > Gekkonidae > Heteronotia > Heteronotia binoei. The sequence continues at coordinate 41,881 of NW_026800143.1, forward strand.
ACTCCATCCCCCTAGCCGTGGGCTGCCTTTCACTGTAATGATTCCCATAGGTTTTAATGGAGAATGGAAAAACATCCAAAAATTTTCCCCATCAAGAGTATACCATTCAGTGTGATATCAAAAATACATATTACCCAACCCTAAACCAAACCCCAATTTTCACCCGAACATAAGTGTGTCCTGAACTCTAACCCTAACCCTAACCCATTCCAATGGATCCCATAGGCTATAATGGAGAACGGAAAGACTTACAAAAATTTTCCCGATCGACAGTATACCTCTCAGGAAGATAACCTTTCAGGATTACTCAACCCAGAACATGACAGAATTTTGCAGACCGTCGCATTCCTTCGGTCGTGGGCGTCGCAGAAGGGCCCTCACGCCCGTAGGGACGGGCTGCCTTTCCCGGGAGTGCCAAAAATGCGCCCAGCAGTGGATTCCAATTTTCTCCTGAAATCCAACGTTTTAAGGGTTAAGTTACCCTTCAGGGTTACTTAACCCTTAAAACGCCGGATTATTGGAGACCGTTTTATTGCTTCGGTCCTTCGGAGCACAGGAGACACTCCATCGCCCTAGCCGTGGGCTGCCTTTCACTGTAATGATTCCCATAGGTTTTAATGGAGAATGGAAAAACATCCAAAAATTTTCCCCATCAAGAGTATACCATTCAGTGTGATATCAAAAATACATCTTACCCAACCCTAAACCAAACCCCAATTTTCACCCGAACATAAGTGTGTCCTGAACTCTAACCCTAACCCATTCCAATGAATCCCATAGGCTATAATGGAGAACGGATAGACTTCCAAAAATTTTCCCTATCGACAGTATACCTCTCAGAAAGAAAACCTTTCAGGATTACTCAACCCAGAACATGACAGAATTTTGCAGACCGTCGCATTCCTTCGGTCGTGGGCGTCGCAGAAGGGCCCTCACGCCCGCAGGGACGGGATGCCTTTCCCGGGAGTGCCAAAAATGCGCCCAGCAGTGGATTCCAATTTTCTCCTGAAATCCAACGTTTTAAGGGTTAAGTTACCCTTCAGGGTTACTTAACCCTTAAAACGCCGGATTATTGGAGACCGTTTTATTGCTTCGGTCCTTCGGAGCACAGGAGACACTCCATCGCCCTAGCCGTGGGCTGCCTTTCACTGTAATGATTCCCATAGGTTTTAATGGAGAATGGAAAAACATCCAAAAATTTTCCCCATCAAGAGTATACCATTCAGTGTGATATCAAAAATACATCTTACCCAACCCTAAACCAAACCCCAATTTTCACCCGAACATAAGTGTGTCCTGAACTCTAACCCTAACCCTAACCCATTCCAATGAATCCCATAGGCTATAATGGAGAACGGAAAGACTTCCAAAAATTTTCCCGATCGACAGTATACCTCTCAGGAAGATAACCTTTCAGGATTACTCAACCCAGAACATGACAGAATTTTGCAGACCGTCGCATTCCATCGGTCGTGGGCGTCGCAGAAGGGCCCTCACGCCCGCAGGGACGGGCTGCCTTTCCCGGGAGTGCCAAAAATGCGCCCAGCAGTGGATTCCAATTTTCTCCTGAAATCCAACGTTTTAAGGGTTAAGTTACCCTTCAGGGTTACTTAACCCTTAAAACGCCGGATTATTGGAGACCGTTTTATTGCTTCGGTCCTTCGGAGCACAGGAGACACTCCATCGCCCTAGCCGTGGGCTGCCTTTCACTGTAATGATTCCCATAGGTTTTAATGGAGAATGGAAAAACATCCAAAAATTTTCCCCATCAAGAGTATACCATTCAGTGTGATATCAAAAATACATCTTACCCAACCCTAAACCAAACCCCAATTTTCACCCGAACATAAGTGTGTCCTGAACTCTAACCCTAACCCATTCCAATGAATCCCATAGGCTATAATGGAGAACGGATAGACTTCCAAAAATTTTCCCTATCGACAGTATACCTCTCAGAAAGAAAACCTTTCAGGATTACTCAACCCAGAACATGACAGAATTTTGCAGACCGTCGCATTCCTTCGGTCGTGGGCGTCGCAGAAGGGCCCTCACGCCCGCAGGGACGGGATGCCTTTCCCGGGAGTGCCAAAAATGCGCCCAGCAGTGGATTCCAATTTTCTCCTGAAATCCAACGTTTTAAGGGTTAAGTTACCCTTCAGGGTTACTTAACCCTTAAAACGCCGGATTATTGGAGACCGTTTTATTGCTTCGGTCCTTCGGAGCACAGGAGACACTCCATCGCCCTAGCCGTGGGCTGCCTTTCACTGTAATGATTCCCATAGGTTTTAATGGAGAATGGAAAAACATCCAAAAATTTTCCCCATCAAGAGTATACCATTCAGTGTGATATCAAAAATACATCTTACCCAACCCTAAACCAAACCCCAATTTTCACCCGAACATAAGTGTGTCCTGAACTCTAACCCTAACCCTAACCCATTCCAATGAATCCCATAGGCTATAATGGAGAACGGAAAGACTTCCAAAAATTTTCCCGATCGACAGTATACCTCTCAGGAAGATAACCTTTCAGGATTACTCAACCCAGAACATGACAGAATTTTGCAGACCGTCGCATTCCTTCGGTCGTGGGCGTCGCAGAAGGGCCCTCACGCCCGCAGGGACGGGCTGCCTTTCCCGGGAGTGCCAAAAATGCGCCCAGCAGTGGATTCCAATTTTCTCCTGAAATCCAACGTTTTAAGGGTTAAGTTACCCTTCAGGGTTACTTAACCCTTAAAACGCCGGATTATTGGAGACCGTTTTATTGCTTCGGTCCTTCGGAGCACAGGAGACACTCCATCGCCCTAGCCGTGGGCTGCCTTTCACTGTAATGATTCCCATAGGTTTTAATGGAGAATGGAAAAACATCCAAAAATTTTCCCCATCAAGAGTATACCATTCAGTGTGATATCAAAAATACATCTTACCCAACCCTAAACCAAACCCCAATTTTCACCCGAACATAAGTGTGTCCTGAACTCTAACCCTAACCCATTCCAATGAATCCCATAGGCTATAATGGAGAACGGATAGACTTCCAAAAATTTTCCCTATCGACAGTATACCTCTCAGAAAGAAAACCTTTCAGGATTACTCAACCCAGAACATGACAGAATTTTGCAGACCGTCGCATTGCTTCGGTCGTGGGCGTCGCAGAAGGGCCCTCACGCCCGCAGGGACGGGCTGCCTTTCCCGGGAGTGCCAAAAATGCGCCCAGCAGTGGATTCCAATTTTCTCCTGAAATCCAACGTTTTAAGGGTTAAGTTACCCTTCAGGGTTACTTAACCCTTAAAACGCCGGATTATTGGAGACCGTTTTATTGCTTCGGTCCTTCGGAGCACAGGAGACACTCCATCGCCCTAGCCGTGGGCTGCCTTTCACTGTAATGATTCCCATAGGTTTTAATGGAGAATGGAAAAACATCCAAAAATTTTCCCCATCAAGAGTATACCATTCAGTGTGATATCAAAAATACATCTTACCCAACCCTAAACCAAACCCCAATTTTCACCCGAACATAAGTGTGTCCTGAACTCTAACCCTAACCCATTCCAATGAATCCCATAGGCTATAATGGAGAACGGATAGACTTCCAAAAATTTTCCCTATCGACAGTATACCTCTCAGAAAGAAAACCTTTCAGGATTACTCAACCCAGAACATGACAGAATTTTGCAGACCGTCGCATTCCTTCGGTCGTGGGCGTCGCAGAAGGGCCCTCACGCCCGCAGGGACGGGATGCCTTTCCCGGGAGTGCCAAAAATGCGCCCAGCAGTGGATTCCAATTTTCTCCTGAAATCCAACGTTTTAAGGGTTAAGTTACCCTTCAGGGTTACTTAACCCTTAAAACGCCGGATTATTGGAGACCGTTTTATTGCTTCGGTCCTTCGGAGCACAGGAGACACTCCATCCCCCTAGCCGTGGGCTGCCTTTCACTGTAATGATTCCCATAGGTTTTAATGGAGAATGGAAAAACATCCAAAAATTTTCCCCATCAAGAGTATACCATTCAGTGTGATATCAAAAATACATCTTACCCAACCCTAAACCAAACCCCAATTTTCACCCGAACATAAGTGTGTCCTGAACTCTAACCCTAACCCTAACCCATTCCAATGGATCCCATAGGCTATAATGGAGAACGGAAAGACTTACAAAAATTTTCCCGATCGACAGTATACCTCTCAGGAAGATAACCTTTCAGGATTACTCAACCCAGAACATGACAGAATTTTGCAGACCGTCGCATTCCTTCGGTCGTGGGCGTCGCAGAAGGGCCCTCACGCCCGCAGGGACGGGCTGCCTTTCCCGGGAGTGCCAAAAATGCGCCCAGCAGTGGATTCCAATTTTCTCCTGAAATCCAACGTTTTAAGGGTTAAGTTACCCTTCAGGGTTACTTAACCCTTAAAACGCCGGATTATTGGAGACCGTTTTATTGCTTCGGTCCTTCGGAGCACAGGAGACACTCCATCGCCCTAGCCGTGGGCTGCCTTTCACTGTAATGATTCCCATAGGTTTTAATGGAGAATGGAAAAACATCCAAAAATTTTCCCCATCAAGAGTATACCATTCAGTGTGATATCAAAAATACATCTTACCCAACCCTAAACCAAACCCCAATTTTCACCCGAACATAAGTGTGTCCTGAACTCTAACCCTAACCCATTCCAATGAATCCCATAGGCTATAATGGAGAACGGATAGACTTCCAAAAATTTTCCCTATCGACAGTATACCTCTCAGAAAGAAAACCTTTCAGGATTACTCAACCCAGAACATGACAGAATTTTGCAGACCGTCGCATTCCTTCGGTCGTGGGCGTCGCAGAAGGGCCCTCACGCCCGCAGGGACGGGATGCCTTTCCCGGGAGTGCCAAAAATGCGCCCAGCAGTGGATTCCAATTTTCTCCTGAAATCCAACGTTTTAAGGGTTAAGTTACCCTTCAGGGTTACTTAACCCTTAAAACGCCGGATTATTGGAGACCGTTTTATTGCTTCGGTCCTTCGGAGCACAGGAGACACTCCATCGCCCTAGCCGTGGGCTGCCTTTCACTGTAATGATTCCCATAGGTTTTAATGGAGAATGGAAAAACATCCAAAAATTTTCCCCATCAAGAGTATACCATTCAGTGTGATATCAAAAATACATCTTACCCAACCCTAAACCAAACCCCAATTTTCACCCGAACATAAGTGTGTCCTGAACTCTAACCCTAACCCTAACCCATTCCAATGAATCCCATAGGCTATAATGGAGAACGGAAAGACTTCCAAAAATTTTCCCGATCGACAGTATACCTCTCAGGAAGATAACCTTTCAGGATTACTCAACCCAGAACATGACAGAATTTTGCAGACCGTCGCATTCCTTCGGTCGTGGGCGTCGCAGAAGGGCCCTCACGCCCGCAGGGACGGGCTGCCTTTCCCGGGAGTGCCAAAAATGCGCCCAGCAGTGGATTCCAATTTTCTCCTGAAGGGTAACTTAACCCTTAAAACGCCGGATTATTGGAGACCGTTTTATTGCTTCGGTCCTTCGGAGCACAGGAGACACTCCATCGCCCTAGCCGTGGGCTGCCTTTCACTGTAATGATTCCCATAGGTTTTAATGGAGAATGGAAAAACATCCAAAAATTTTCCCCATCAAGAGTATACCATTCAGTGTGATATCAAAAATACATCTTACCCAACCCTAAACCAAACCCCAATTTTCACCCGAACATAAGTGTGTCCTGAACTCTAACCCTAACCCATTCCAATGAATCCCATAGGCTATAATGGAGAACGGATAGACTTCCAAAAATTTTCCCTATCGACAGTATACCTCTCAGAAAGAAAACCTTTCAGGATTACTCAACCCAGAACATGACAGAATTTTGCAGACCGTCGCATTCCTTCGGTCGTGGGCGTCGCAGAAGGGCCCTCACGCCCGCAGGGACGGGATGCCTTTCCCGGGAGTGCCAAAAATGCGCCCAGCAGTGGATTCCAATTTTCTCCTGAAATCCAACGTTTTAAGGGTTAAGTTACCCTTCAGGGTTACTTAACCCTTAAAACGCCGGATTATTGGAGACCGTTTTATTGCTTCGGTCCTTCGGAGCACAGGAGACACTCCATCGCCCTAGCCGTGGGCTGCCTTTCACTGTAATGATTCCCATAGGTTTTAATGGAGAATGGAAAAACATCCAAAAATTTTCCCCATCAAGAGTATACCATTCAGTGTGATATCAAAAATACATCTTACCCAACCCTAAACCAAACCCCAATTTTCACCCGAACATAAGTGTGTCCTGAACTCTAACCCTAACCCTAACCCATTCCAATGAATCCCATAGGCTATAATGGAGAACGGAAAGACTTCCAAAAATTTTCCCGATCGACAGTATACCTCTCAGGAAGATAACCTTTCAGGATTACTCAACCCAGAACATGACAGAATTTTGCAGACCGTCGCATTCCTTCGGTCGTGGGCGTCGCAGAAGGGCCCTCACGCCCGCAGGGACGGGCTGCCTTTCCCGGGAGTGCCAAAAATGCGCCCAGCAGTGGATTCCAATTTTCTCCTGAAGGGTAACTTAACCCTTAAAACGCCGGATTATTGGAGACCGTTTTATTGCTTCGGTCCTTCGGAGCACAGGAGACACTCCATCGCCCTAGCCGTGGGCTGCCTTTCACTGTAATGATTCCCATAGGTTTTAATGGAGAATGGAAAAACATCCAAAAATTTTCCCCATCAAGAGTATACCATTCAGTGTGATATCAAAAATACATCTTACCCAACCCTAAACCAAACCCCAATTTTCACCCGAACATAAGTGTGTCCTGAACTCTAACCCTAACCCTAACCCATTCCAATGAATCCCATAGGCTATAATGGAGAACGGATAGACTTCCAAAAATTTTCCCTATCGACAGTATACCTCTCAGAAAGAAAAACTTTCAGGATTACTCAACCCAGAACATGACAGAATTTTGCAGACCGTCGCATTCCTTCGGTCGTGGGCGTCGCAGAAGGGCCCTCACGCCCGCAGGGACGGGCTGCCTTTCCCGGGAGTGCCAAAAATGCGCCCAGCAGTGGATTCCAATTTTCTCCTGAAATCCAACGTTTTAAGGGTTAAGTTACCTTTCAGGGTTACTTAACCCTTAAAACGCCGGATTATTGGAGACCGTTTTATTGCTTCGGTCCTTCGGAGCACAGGAGACACTCCATCCCCCTAGCCGTGGGCTGCCTTTCACTGTAATGATTCCCATAGGTTTTAATGGAGAATGGAAAAACATCCAAAAATTTTCCCCATCAAGAGTATACCATTCAGTGTGATATCAAAAATACATCTTACCCAACCCTAAACCAAACCCCAATTTTCACCCGAACATAAGTGTGTCCTGAACTCTAACCCTAACCCTAACCCATTCCAATGAATCCCATAGGCTATAATGGAGAACGGATAGACTTCCAAAAAATTTCCCTATCGACAGTATACCTCTCAGGAAGATAACCTTTCAGGATTACTCAACCCAGAACATGACAGAATTTTGCAGACCGTCGCATTCCTTCGGTCGTGGGCGTCGCAGAAGGGCCCTCACGTCCGCAGGGACGGGCTGCCTTTCCCGGGAGTGCCAAAAATGCGCCCAGCAGTGGATTCCAATTTTCTCCTGAAATCCAACGTTTTAAGGGTTAAGTTACCCTTCAGGGTTACTTAACCCTTAAAACGCCGGATTATTGGAGACCGTTTTATTGCTTCGGTCCTTCGGAGCACAGGAGACACTCCATCCCCCTAGCCGTGGGCTGCCTTTCACTGTAATGATTCCCATAGGTTTTAATGGAGAATGGAAAAACATCCAAAAATTTTCCCCATCAAGAGTATACCATTCAGAGTGATATCAAAAATACATCTTACCCAACCCTAAACCAAACCCCAATTTTCACCCGAACATAAGTGTGTCCTGAACTCTAACCCTAACCCTAACCCATTCCAATGGATCCCATAGGCTATAATGGAGAACGGAAAGACTTACAAAAATTTTCCCGATCGACAGTATACCTCTCAGGAAGATAACCTTTCAGGATTACTCAACCCAGAACATGACAGAATTTTGCAGACCGTCGCATTCCTTCGGTCGTGGGCGTCGCAGAAGGGCCCTCACGCCCGCAGGGACGGGCTGCCTTTCCCGGGAGTGCCAAAAATGCGCCCAGCAGTGGATTCCAATTTTCTCCTGAAATCCAACGTTTTAAGGGTTAAGTTACCCTTCAGGGTTACTTAACCCTTAAAACGCCGGATTATTGGAGACCGTTTTATTGCTTCGGTCCTTCGGAGCACAGGAGACACTCCATCGCCCTAGCCGTGGGCTGCCTTTCACTGTAATGATTCCCATAGGTTTTAATGGAGAATGGAAAAACATCCAAAAATTTTCCCCATCAAGAGTATACCATTCAGTGTGATATCAAAAATACATCTTACCCAACCCTAAACCAAACCCCAATTTTCACCCGAACATAAGTGTGTCCTGAACTCTAACCCTAACCCTAACCCATTCCAATGAATCCCATAGGCTATAATGGAGAACGGAAAGACTTCCAAAAATTTTCCCGATCGACAGTATACCTCTCAGGAAGATAACCTTTCAGGATTACTCAACCCAGAACATGACAGAATTTTGCAGACCGTCGCATTCCTTCGGTCGTGGGCGTCGCAGAAGGGCCCTCACGCCCGCAGGGACGGGCTGCCTTTCCCGGGAGTGCCAAAAATGCGCCCAGCAGTGGATTCCAATTTTCTCCTGAAATCCAACGTTTTAAGGGTTAAGTTACCCTTCAGGGTTACTTAACCCTTAAAACGCCGGATTATTGGAGACCGTTTTATTGCTTCGGTCCTTCGGAGCACAGGAGACACTCCATCGCCCTAGCCGTGGGCTGCCTTTCACTGTAATGATTCCCATAGGTTTTAATGGAGAATGGAAAAACATCCAAAAATTTTCCCCATCAAGAGTATACCATTCAGTGTGATATCAAAAATACATCTTACCCAACCCTAAACCAAACCCCAATTTTCACCCGAACATAAGTGTGTCCTGAACTCTAACCCTAACCCATTCCAATGAATCCCATAGGCTATAATGGAGAACGGATAGACTTCCAAAAATTTTCCCTATCGACAGTATACCTCTCAGAAAGAAAACCTTTCAGGATTACTCAACCCAGAACATGACAGAATTTTGCAGACCGTCGCATTCCTTCGGTCGTGGGCGTCGCAGAAGGGCCCTCACGCCCGCAGGGACGGGCTGCCTTTCCCGGGAGTGCCAAAAATGCGCCCAGCAGTGGATTCCAATTTTCTCCTGAAATCCAACGTTTTAAGGGTTAAGTTACCCTTCAGGGTTACTTAACCCTTAAAACGCCGGATTATTGGAGACCGTTTTATTGCTTCGGTCCTTCGGAGCACAGGAGACACTCCATCGCCCTAGCCGTGGGCTGCCTTTCACTGTAATGATTCCCATAGGTTTTAATGGAGAATGGAAAAACATCCAAAAATTTTCCCCATCAAGAGTATACCATTCAGTGTGATATCAAAAATACATCTTACCCAACCCTAAACCAAACCCCAATTTTCACCCGAACATAAGTGTGTCCTGAACTCTAACCCTAACCCATTCCAATGAATCCCATAGGCTATAATGGAGAACGGATAGACTTCCAAAAATTTTCCCTATCGACAGTATACCTCTCAGAAAGAAAACCTTTCAGGATTACTCAACCCAGAACATGACAGAATTTTGCAGACCGTCGCATTCCTTCGGTCGTGGGCGTCGCAGAAGGGCCCTCACGCCCGCAGGGACGGGATGCCTTTCCCGGGAGTGCCAAAAATGCGCCCAGCAGTGGATTCCAATTTTCTCCTGAAATCCAACGTTTTAAGGGTTAAGTTACCCTTCAGGGTTACTTAACCCTTAAAACGCCGGATTATTGGAGACCGTTTTATTGCTTCGGTCCTTCGGAGCACAGGAGACACTCCATCGCCCTAGCCGTGGGCTGCCTTTCACTGTAATGATTCCCATAGGTTTTAATGGAGAATGGAAAAACATCCAAAAATTTTCCCCATCAAGAGTATACCATTCAGTGTGATATCAAAAATACATCTTACCCAACCCTAAACCAAACCCCAATTTTCACCCGAACATAAGTGTGTCCTGAACTCTAACCCTAACCCTAACCCATTCCAATGAATCCCATAGGCTATAATGGAGAACGGAAAGACTTCCAAAAATTTTCCCGATCGACAGTATACCTCTCAGGAAGATAACCTTTCAGGATTACTCAACCCAGAACATGACAGAATTTTGCAGACCGTCGCATTCCTTCGGTCGTGGGCGTCGCAGAAGGGCCCTCACGCCCGCAGGGACGGGCTGCCTTTCCCGGGAGTGCCAAAAATGCGCCCAGCAGTGGATTCCAATTTTCTCCTGAAATCCAACGTTTTAAGGGTTAAGTTACCCTTCAGGGTTACTTAACCCTTAAAACGCCGGATTATTGGAGACCGTTTTATTGCTTCGGTCCTTCGGAGCACAGGAGACACTCCATCGCCCTAGCCGTGGGCTGCCTTTCACTGTAATGATTCCCATAGGTTTTAATGGAGAATGGAAAAACATCCAAAAATTTTCCCCATCAAGAGTATACCATTCAGTGTGATATCAAAAATACATCTTACCCAACCCTAAACCAAACCCCAATTTTCACCCGAACATAAGTGTGTCCTGAACTCTAACCCTAACCCTAACCCATTCCAATGAATCCCATAGGCTATAATGGAGAACGGATAGACTTCCAAAAATTTTCCCTATCGACAGTATACCTCTCAGAAAGAAAAACTTTCAGGATTACTCAACCCAGAACATGACAGAATTTTGCAGACCGTCGCATTCCTTCGGTCGTGGGCGTCGCAGAAGGGCCCTCACGCCCGCAGGGACGGGCTGCCTTTCCCGGGAGTGCCAAAAATGCGCCCAGCAGTGGATTCCAATTTTCTCCTGAAATCCAACGTTTTAAGGGTTAAGTTACCCTTCAGGGTTACTTAACCCTTAAAACGCCGGATTATTGGAGACCGTTTTATTGCTTCGGTCCTTCGGAGCACAGGAGACACTCCATCGCCCTAGCCGTGGGCTGCCTTTCACTGTAATGATTCCCATAGGTTTTAATGGAGAATGGAAAAACATCCAAAAATTTTCCCCATCAAGAGTATACCATTCAGTGTGATATCAAAAATACATCTTACCCAACCCTAAACCAAACCCCAATTTTCACCCGAACATAAGTGTGTCCTGAACTCTAACCCTAACCCTAACCCATTCCAATGAATCCCATAGGCTATAATGGAGAACGGATAGACTTCCAAAAATTTTCCCTATCGACAGTATACCTCTCAGAAAGAAAAACTTTCAGGATTACTCAACCCAGAACATGACAGAATTTTGCAGACCGTCGCATTCCTTCGGTCGTGGGCGTCGCAGAAGGGCCCTTACGCCCGCAGGGACGGGCTGCCTTTCCCGGGAGTGCCAAAAATGCGCCCAGCAGTGGATTCCAATTTTCTCCTGAAATCCAACGTTTTAAGGGTTAAGTTACCTTTCAGGGTTACTTAACCCTTAAAACGCCGGATTATTGGAGACCGTTTTATTGCTTCGGTCCTTCGGAGCACAGGAGACACTCCATCCCCCTAGCCGTGGGCTGCCTTTCACTGTAATGATTCCCATAGGTTTTAATGGAGAATGGAAAAACATCCAAAAATTTTCCCCATCAAGAGTATACCATTCAGTGTGATATCAAAAATACATCTTACCCAACCCTAAACCAAACCCCAATTTTCACCCGAACATAAGTGTGTCCTGAACTCTAACCCTAACCCTAACCCATTCCAATGGATCCCATAGGCTATAATGGAGAACGGAAAGACTTACAAAAATTTTCCCGATCGACAGTATACCTCTCAGGAAGATAACCTTTCAGGATTACTCAACCCAGAACATGACAGAATTTTGCAGACCGTCCCATTCCTTCGGTCGTGGGCGTCGCAGAAGGGCCCTCACGCCCGCAGGGACGGGCTGCCTTTCCCGGGAGTGCCAAAAATGCGCCCAGCAGTGGATTCCAATTTTCTCCTGAAATCCAACGTTTTAAGGGTTAAGTTACCCTTCAGGGTTACTTAACCCTTAAAACGCCGGATTATTGGAGACCGTTTTATTGCTTCGGTCCTTCGGAGCACAGGAGACACTCCATCGCCCTAGCCGTGGGCTGCCTTTCACTGTAATGATTCCCATAGGTTTTAATGGAGAATGGAAAAACATCCAAAAATTTTCCCCATCAAGAGTATACCATTCAGTGTGATATCAAAAATACATCTTACCCAACCCTATACCAAACCCCAATTTTCACCCGAACATAAGTGTGTCCTGAACTCTAACCCTAACCCTAACCCATTCCAATGGATCCCATAGGCTATAATGGAGAACGGAAAGACTTACAAAAATTTTCCCGATCGACAGTATACCTCTCAGGAAGATAACCTTTCAGGATTACTCAACCCAGAACATGACAGAATTTTGCAGACCGTCGCATTCCTTCGGTCGTGGGCGTCGCAGAAGGGCCCTCACGCCCACAGGAACGGGCTGCCTTTCCCGGGAGTGCCAAAAATGCGCCCAGCAGTGGATTCCAATTTTCTCCTGAAATCCAACGTTTTAAGGGTTAAGTTACCCTTCAGGGTTACTTAACCCTTAAAACGCCGGATTATTGGAGACCGTTTTATTGCTTCGGTCCTTCGGAGCACAGGAGACACTCCATCGCCCTAGCCGTGGGCTGCCTTTCACTGTAATGATTCCCATAGGTTTTAATGGAGAATGGAAAAACATCCAAAAATTTTCCCCATCAAGAGTATACCATTCAGTGTGATATCAAAAATACATCTTACCCAACCCTAAACCAAACCCCAATTTTCACCCGAACATAAGTGTGTCCTGAACTCTAACCCTAACCCTAACCCATTCCAATGAATCCCATAGGCTATAATGGAGAACGGATAGACTTCCAAAAATTTTCCCTATCGACAGTATGCCTCTCAAAAAGAAAACCTTTCAGGATTACTCAACCCAGAACATGACAGAATTTTGCAGACGGTCACATTCCTTCGGTCGTGGGCGTCGCAGAAGGGCCCTCACGCCCGCAGGGACGGGCTGCCTTTCCCGGGAGTGCCAAAAATGCGCCCAGCAGTGGATTCCAATTTTCTCCTGAAATCCAACGTTTTAAGGGTTAAGTTACCCTTCAGGGTTACTTAACCCTTAAAACGCCGGATTATTGGAGACCGTTTTATTGCTTCGGTCCTTCGGAGCACAGGAGACACTCCATCGCCCTAGCCGTGGGCTGCCTTTCACTGTAATGATTCCCATAGGTTTTAATGGAGAATGGAAAAACATCCAAAAATTTTCCCCATCAAGAGTATACCATTCAGTGTGATATCAAAAATACATCTTACCCAACCCTAAACCAAACCCCAATTTTCACCCGAACATAAGTGTGTCCTGAACTCTAACCCTAACCCATTCCAATGAATCCCATAGGCTATAATGGAGAACGGATAGACTTCCAAAAATTTTCCCTATCGACAGTATACCTCTCAGAAAGAAAACCTTTCAGGATTACTCAACCCAGAACATGACAGAATTTTGCAGACCGTCGCATTCCTTCGGTCGTGGGCGTCGCAGAAGGGCCCTCACGCCAGCAGGGACGGGATGCCTTTCCCGGGAGTGCCAAAAATGCGCCCAGCAGTGGATTCCAATTTTCTCCTGAAATCCAACGTTTTAAGGGTTAAGTTACCCTTCAGGGTTACTTAACCCTTAAAACGCCGGATTATTGGAGACCGTTTTATTGCTTCGGTCCTTCGGAGCACAGGAGACACTCCATCGCCCTAGCCGTGGGCTGCCTTTCACTGTAATGATTCCCATAGGTTTTAATGGAGAATGGAAAAACATCCAAAAATTTTCCCCATCAAGAGTATACCATTCAGTGTGATATCAAAAATACATCTTACCCAACCCTAAACCAAACCCCAATTTTCACCCGAACATAAGTGTGTCCTGAACTCTAACCCTAACCCTAACCCATTCCAATGAATCCCATAGGCTATAATGGAGAACGGATAGACTTCCAAAAATTTTCCCTATCGACAGTATACCTCTCAGAAAGAAAAACTTTCAGGATTACTCAACCCAGAACATGACAGAATTTTGCAGACCGTCGCATTCCTTCGGTCGTGGGCGTCGCAGAAGGGCCCTCACGCCCGCAGGGACGGGCTGCCTTTCCCGGGAGTGCCAAAAATGCGCCCAGCAGTGGATTCCAATTTTCTCTTGAAATCCAACGTTTTAAGGGTTAAGTTACCTTTCAGGGTTACTTAACCCTTAAAACGCCGGATTATTGGAGACCGTTTTATTGCTTCGGTCCTTCGGAGCACAGGAGACACTCCATCGCCCTAGCCGTGGGCTGCCTTTCACTGTAATGATTCCCATAGGTTTTAATGGAGAATGGAAAAACATCCAAAAATTTTCCCCATCAAGAGTATACCATTCAGTGTGATATCAAAAATACATCTTACCCAACCCTAAACCAAACCCCAATTTTCACCCGAACATAAGTGTGTCCTGAACTCTAACCCTAACCCATTCCAATGAATCCCATAGGCTATAATGGAGAACGGATAGACTTCCAAAAATTTTCCCTATCGACAGTATACCTCTCAGAAAGAAAACCTTTCAGGATTACTCAACCCAGAACATGACAGAATTTTGCAGACCGTCGCATTCCTTCGGTCGTGGGCGTCGCAGAAGGGCCCTCACGCCCGCAGGGACGGGATGCCTTTCCCGGGAGTGCCAAAAATGCGCCCAGCAGTGGATTCCAATTTTCTCCTGAAATCCAACGTTTTAAGGGTTAAGTTACCCTTCAGGGTTACTTAACCCTTAAAACGCCGGATTATTGGAGACCGTTTTATTGCTTCGGTCCTTCGGAGCACAGGAGACACTCCATCGCCCTAGCCGTGGGCTGCCTTTCACTGTAATGATTCCCATAGGTTTTAATGGAGAATGGAAAAACATCCAAAAATTTTCCCCATCAAGAGTATACCATTCAGTGTGATATCAAAAATACATCTTACCCAACCCTAAACCAAACCCCAATTTTCACCCGAACATAAGTGTGTCCTGAACTCTAACCCTAACCCTAACCCATTCCAATGAATCCCATAGGCTATAATGGAGAACGGAAAGACTTCCAAAAATTTTCCCGATCGACAGTATACCTCTCAGGAAGATAACCTTTCAGGATTACTCAACCCAGAACATGACAGAATTTTGCAGACCGTCGCATTCCTTCGGTCGTGGGCGTCGCAGAAGGGCCCTCACGCCCGCAGGGACGGGCTGCCTTTCCCGGGAGTGCCAAAAATGCGCCCAGCAGTGGATTCCAATTTTCTCCTGAAATCCAACGTTTTAAGGGTTAAGTTACCCTTCAGGGTTACTTAACCCTTAAAACGCCGGATTATTGGAGACCGTTTTATTGCTTCGGTCCTTCGGAGCACAGGAGACACTCCATCGCCCTAGCCGTGGGCTGCCTTTCACTGTAATGATTCCCATAGGTTTTAATGGAGAATGGAAAAACATCCAAAAATTTTCCCCATCAAGAGTATACCATTCAGTGTGATATCAAAAATACATCTTACCCAACCCTAAACCAAACCCCAATTTTCACCCGAACATAAGTGTGTCCTGAACTCTAACCCTAACCCTAACCCATTCCAATGAATCCCATAGGCTATAATGGAGAACGGATAGACTTCCAAAAATTTTCCCTATCGACAGTATACCTCTCAGAAAGAAAAACTTTCAGGATTACTCAACCCAGAACATGACAGAATTTTGCAGACCGTCGCATTCCTTCGGTCGTGGGCGTCGCAGAAGGGCCCTCACGCCCGCAGGGACGGGCTGCCTTTCCCGGGAGTGCCAAAAATGCGCCCAGCAGTGGATTCCAATTTTCTCCTGAAATCCAACGTTTTAAGGGTTAAGTTACCTTTCAGGGTTACTTAACCCTTAAAACGCCGGATTATTGGAGACCGTTTTATTGCTTCGGTCCTTCGGAGCACAGGAGACACTCCATCCCCCTAGCCGTGGGCTGCCTTTCACTGTAATGATTCCCATAGGTTTTAATGGAGAATGGAAAAACATCCAAAAATTTTCCCCATCAAGAGTATACCATTCAGTGTGATATCAAAAATACATCTTACCCAACCCTAAACCAAACCCCAATTTTCACCCGAACATAAGTGTGTCCTGAACTCTAACCCTAACCCTAACCCATTCCAATGAATCCCATAGGCTATAATGGAGAACGGATAGACTTCCAAAAATTTTCCCTATCGACAGTATACCTCTCAGAAAGAAAAACTTTCAGGATTACTCAACCCAGAACATGACAGAATTTTGCAGACCGTCGCATTCCTTCGGTCGTGGGCGTCGCAGAAGGGCCCTCACGCCCGCAGGGACGGGCTGCCTTTCCCGGGAGTGCCAAAAATGCGCCCAGCAGTGGATTCCAATTTTCTCCTGAAATCCAACGTTTTAAGGGTTAAGTTACCCTTCAGGGTTACTTAACCCTTAAAACGCCGGATTATTGGAGACCGTTTTATTGCTTCGGTCCTTCGGAGCACAGGAGACACTCCATCCCCCTAGCCGTGGGCTGCCTTTCACTGTAATGATTCCCATAGGTTTTAATGGAGAATGGAAAAACATCCAAAAATTTTCCCCATCAAGAGTATACCATTCAGTGTGATATCAAAAATACATCTTACCCAACCCTAAACCAAACCCCAATTTTCACCCGAACATAAGTGTGTCCTGAACTCTAACCCTAACCCTAACCCATTCCAATGGATCCCATAGGCTATAATGGAGAACGGAAAGACTTACAAAAATTTTCCCGATCGACAGTATACCTCTCAGGAAGATAACCTTTCAGGATTACTCAACCCAGAACATGACAGAATTTTGCAGACCGTCGCATTCCTTCGGTCGTGGGCGTCGCAGAAGGGCCCTCACGCCCGCAGGGACGGGCTGCCTTTCCCGGGAGTGCCAAAAATGCGCCCAGCAGTGGATTCCAATTTTCTCCTGAAATCCAACGTTTTAAGGGTTAAGTTACCCTTCAGGGTTACTTAACCCTTAAAACGCCGGATTATTGGAGACCGTTTTATTGCTTCGGTCCTTCGGAGCACAGGAGACACTCCATCGCCCTAGCCGTGGGCTGCCTTTCACTGTAATGATTCCCATAGGTTTTAATGGAGAATGGAAAAACATCCAAAAATTTTCCCCATCAAGAGTATACCATTCAGTGTGATATCAAAAATACATCTTACCCAACCCTAAACCAAACCCCAATTTTCACCCGAACATAAGTGTGTCCTGAACTCTAACCCTAACCCATTCCAATGAATCCCATAGGCTATAATGGAGAACGGATAGACTTCCAAAAATTTTCCCTATCGACAGTATACCTCTCAGAAAGAAAACCTTTCAGGATTACTCAACCCAGAACATGACAGAATTTTGCAGACCGTCGCATTCCTTCGGTCGTGGGCGTCGCAGAAGGGCCCTCACGCCCGCAGGGACGGGCTGCCTTTCCCGGGAGTGCCAAAAATGCGCCCAGCAGTGGATTCCAATTTTCTCCTGAAATCCAACGTTTTAAGGGTTAAGTTACCCTTCAGGGTTACTTAACCCTTAAAACGCCGGATTATTGGAGACCGTTTTATTGCTTCGGTCCTTCGGAGCACAGGAGACACTCCATCGCCCTAGCCGTGGGCTGCCTTTCACTGTAATTATTCCCATAGGTTTTAATGGAGAATGGAAAAACATCCAAAAATTTTCCCCATCAAGAGTATACCATTCAGTGTGATATCAAAAATACATCTTACCCAACCCTAAACCAAACCCCAATTTTCACCCGAACATAAGTGTGTCCTGAACTCTAACCCTAACCCTAACCCATTCCAATGAATCCCATAGGCTATAATGGAGAACGGAAAGACTTCCAAAAATTTTCCCGATCGACAGTATACCTCTCAGGAAGATAACCTTTCAGGATTACTCAACCCAGAACATGACAGAATTTTGCAGACCGTCGCATTCCTTCGGTCGTGGGCGTCGCAGAAGGGCCCTCACGCCCGCAGGGACGGGCTGCCTTTCCCGGGAGTGCCAAAAATGCGCCCAGCAGTGGATTCCAATTTTCTCCTGAAATCCAACGTTTTAAGGGTTAAGTTACCCTTCAGGGTTACTTAACCCTTAAAACGCCGGATTATTGGAGACCGTTTTATTGCTTCGGTCCTTCGGAGCACAGGAGACACTCCATCGCCCTAGCCGTGGGCTGCCTTTCACTGTAATGATTCCCATAGGTTTTAATGGAGAATGGAAAAACATCCAAAAATTTTCCCCATCAAGAGTATACCATTCAGTGTGATATCAAAAATACATCTTACCCAACCCTAAACCAAACCCCAATTTTCACCCGAACATAAGTGTGTCCTGAACTCTAACCCTAACCCATTCCAATGAATCCCATAGGCTATAATGGAGAACGGATAGACTTCCAAAAATTTTCCCTATCGACAGTATGCCTCTCAGAAAGAAAACCTTTCAGGATTACTCAACCCAGAACATGACAGAATTTTGCAGACGGTCACATTCCTTCGGTCGTGGGCGTCGCAGAAGGGCCCTCACGCCCGCAGGGACGGGCTGCCTTTCCCGGGAGTGCCAAAAATGCGCCCAGCAGTGGATTCCAATTTTCTCCTGAAATCCAACGTTTTAAGGGTTAAGTTACCCTTCAGGGTTACTTAACCCTTAAAACGCCGGATTATTGGAGACCGTTTTATTGCTTCGGTCCTTCGGAGCACAGGAGACACTCCATCGCCCTAGCCGTGGGCTGCCTTTCACTGTAATGATTCCCATAGGTTTTAATGGAGAATGGAAAAACATCCAAAAATTTTCCCCATCAAGAGTATACCATTCAGTGTGATATCAAAAATACATCTTACCCAACCCTAAACCAAACCCCAATTTTCACCCGAACATAAGTGTGTCCTGAACTCTAACCCTAACCCTAACCCATTCCAATGGATCCCATAGGCTATAATGGAGAACGGATAGACTTCCAAAAATTTTCCCTATCGACAGTATGCCTCTCAGAAAGAAAACCTTTCAGGATTACTCAACCCAGAACATGACAGAATTTTGCAGACGGTCACATTCCTTCGGTCGTGGGCGTCGCAGAAGGGCCCTCACGCCCGCAGGGACGGGCTGCCTTTACCGGGAGTGCCAAAAATGCGCCCAGCAGTGGATTCCAATTTTCTCCTGAAATCCAACGTTTTAAGGGTTAAGTTACCCTTCAGGGTTACTTAACCCTTAAAACGCCGGATTATTGGAGACCGTTTTATTGCTTCGGTCCTTCGGAGCACAGGAGACACTCCATCGCCCTAGCCGTGGGCTGCCTTTCACTGTAATGATTCCCATAGGTTTTAATGGAGAATGGAAAAACATCCAAAAATTTTCCCCATCAAGAGTATACCATTCAGTGTGATATCAAAAATACATCTTACCCAACCCTAAACCAAACCCCAATTTTCACCCGAACATAAGTGTGTCCTGAACTCTAACCCTAACCCTAACCCATTCCAATGAATCCCATAGGCTATAATGGAGAACGGAAAGACTTCCAAAAATTTTCCCGATCGACAGTATACCTCTCAGGAAGATAACCTTTCAGGATTACTCAACCCAGAACATGACAGAATTTTGCAGACCGTCGCATTCCTTCGGTCGTGGGCGTCGCAGAAGGGCCCTCACGCCCGCAGGGACGGGCTGCCTTTCCCGGGAGTGCCAAAAATGCGCCCAGCAGTGGATTCCAATTTTCTCCTGAAATCCAACGTTTTAAGGGTTAAGTTACCCTTCAGGGTTACTTAACCCTTAAAACGCCGGATTATTGGAGACCGTTTTATTGCTTCGGTCCTTCGGAGCACAGGAGACACTCCATCGCCCTAGCCGTGGGCTGCCTTTCACTGTAATGATTCCCATAGGTTTTAATGGAGAATGGAAAAACATCCAAAAATTTTCCCCATCAAGAGTATACCATTCAGTGTGATATCAAAAATACATCTTACCCAACCCTAAACCAAACCCCAATTTTCACCCGAACATAAGTGTGTCCTGAACTCTAACCCTAACCCTAACCCTAACCCATTCCAATGAATCCCATAGGCTATAATGGAGAACGGAAAGACTTCCAAAAATTTTCCCGATCGACAGTATACCTCTCAGGAAGATAACCTTTCAGGATTACTCAACCCAGAACATGACAGAATTTTGCAGACCGTCGCATTCCTTCGGTCGTGGGCGTCGCAGAAGGGCCCTCACGCCCGCAGGGACGGGCTGCCTTTCCCGGGAGTGCCAAAAATGCGCCCAGCAGTGGATTCCAATTTTCTCCTGAAATCCAACGTTTTAAGGGTTAAGTTACCCTTCAGGGTTACTTAACCCTTAAAACGCCGGATTATTGGAGACCGTTTTATTGCTTCGGTCCTTCGGAGCACAGGAGACACTCCATCGCCCTAGCCGTGGGCTGCCTTTCACTGTAATGATTCCCATAGGTTTTAATGGAGAATGGAAAAACATCCAAAAATTTTCCCCATCAAGAGTATACCATTCAGTGTGATATCAAAAATACATCTTACCCAACCCTAAACCAAACCCCAATTTTCACCCGAACATAAGTGTGTCCTGAACTCTAACCCTAACCCATTCCAATGAATCCCATAGGCTATAATGGAGAACGGATAGACTTCCAAAAATTTTCCCTATCGACAGTATACCTCTCAGAAAGAAAACCTTTCAGGATTACTCAACCCAGAACATGACAGAATTTTGCAGACCGTCGCATTCCTTCGGTCGTGGGCGTCGCAGAAGGGCCCTCACGCCCGCAGGGACGGGCTGCCTTTCCCGGGAGTGCCAAAAATGCGCCCAGCAGTGGATTCCAATTTTCTCCTGAAATCCAACGTTTTAAGGGTTAAGTTACCCTTCAGGGTTACTTAACCCTTAAAACGCCGGATTATTGGAGACCGTTTTATTGCTTCGGTCCTTCGGAGCACAGGAGACACTCCATCGCCCTAGCCGTGGGCTGCCTTTCACTGTAATGATTCCCATAGGTTTTAATGGAGAATGGAAAAACATCCAAAAATTTTCCCCATCAAGAGTATACCATTCAGTGTGATATCAAAAATACATCTTACCCAACCCTAAACCAAACCCCAATTTTCACCCGAACATAAGTGTGTCCTGAACTCTAACCCTAACCCTAACCCATTCCAATGAATCCCATAGGCTATAATGGAGAACGGAAAGACTTCCAAAAATTTTCCCGATCGACAGTATACCTCTCAGGAAGATAACCTTTCAGGATTACTCAACCCAGAACATGACAGAATTTTGCAGACCGTCGCATTCCTTCGGTCGTGGGCGTCGCAGAAGGGCCCTCACGCCCGCAGGGACGGGCTGCCTTTCCCGGGAGTGCCAAAAATGCGCCCAGCAGTGGATTCCAATTTTCTCCTGAAATCCAACGTTTTAAGGGTTAAGTTACCCTTCAGGGTTACTTAACCCTTAAAACGCCGGATTATTGGAGACCGTTTTATTGCTTCGGTCCTTCGGAGCACAGGAGACACTCCATCGCCCTAGCCGTGGGCTGCCTTTCACTGTAATGATTCCCATAGGTTTTAATGGAGAATGGAAAAACATCCAAAAATTTTCCCCATCAAGAGTATACCATTCAGTGTGATATCAAAAATACATCTTACCCAACCCTAAACCAAACCCCAATTTTCACCCGAACATAAGTGTGTCCTGAACTCTAACCCTAACCCATTCCAATGAATCCCATAGGCTATAATGGAGAACGGATAGACTTCCAAAAATTTTCCCTATCGACAGTATACCTCTCAGAAAGAAAACCTTTCAGGATTACTCAACCCAGAACATGACAGAATTTTGCAGACCGTCGCATTCCTTCGGTCGTGGGCGTCGCAGAAGGGCCCTCACGCCCGCAGGGACGGGCTGCCTTTCCCGGGAGTGCCAAAAATGCGCCCAGCAGTGGATTCCAATTTTCTCCTGAAATCCAACGTTTTAAGGGTTAAGTTACCCTTCAGGGTTACTTAACCCTTAAAACGCCGGATTATTGGAGACCGTTTTATTGCTTCGGTCCTTCGGAGCACAGGAGACACTCCATCGCCCTAGCCGTGGGCTGCCTTTCACTGTAATGATTCCCATAGGTTTTAATGGAGAATGGAAAAACATCCAAAAATTTTCCCCATCAAGAGTATACCATTCAGTGTGATATCAAAAATACATCTTACCCAACCCTAAACCAAACCCCAATTTTCACCCGAACATAAGTGTGTCCTGAACTCTAACCCTAACCCATTCCAATGAATCCCATAGGCTATAATGGAGAACGGATAGACTTCCAAAAATTTTCCCTATCGACAGTATACCTCTCAGAAAGAAAACCTTTCAGGATTACTCAACCCAGAACATGACAGAATTTTGCAGACCGTCGCATTCCTTCGGTCGTGGGCGTCGCAGAAGGGCCCTCACGCCCGCAGGGACGGGATGCCTTTCCCGGGAGTGCCAAAAATGCGCCCAGCAGTGGATTCCAATTTTCTCCTGAAATCCAACGTTTTAAGGGTTAAGTTACCCTTCAGGGTTACTTAACCCTTAAAACGCCGGATTATTGGAGACCGTTTTATTGCTTCGGTCCTTCGGAGCACAGGAGACACTCCATCGCCCTAGCCGTGGGCTGCCTTTCACTGTAATGATTCCCATAGGTTTTAATGGAGAATGGAAAAACATCCAAAAATTTTCCCCATCAAGAGTATACCATTCAGTGTGATATCAAAAATACATCTTACCCAACCCTAAACCAAACCCCAATTTTCACCCGAACATAAGTGTGTCCTGAACTCTAACCCTAACCCATTCCAATGAATCCCATAGGCTATAATGGAGAACGGATAGACTTCCAAAAATTTTCCCTATCGACAGTATACCTCTCAGAAAGAAAACCTTTCAGGATTACTCAACCCAGAACATGACAGAATTTTGCAGACCGTCGCATTCCTTCTGTCGTGGGCGTCGCAGAAGGGCCCTCACGCCCGCAGGGACGGGCTGCCTTTCCCGGGAGTGCCAAAAATGCGCCCAGCAGTGGATTCCAATTTTCTCCTGAAATCCAACGTTTTAAGGGTTAAGTTACCCTTCAGGGTTACTTAACCCTTAAAACGCCGGATTATTGGAGACCGTTTTATTGCTTCGGTCCTTCGGAGCACAGGAGACACTCCATCGCCCTAGCCGTGGGCTGCCTTTCACTGTAATGATTCCCATAGGTTTTAATGGAGAATGGAAAAACATCCAAAAATTTTCCCCATCAAGAGTATACCATTCAGTGTGATATCAAAAATACATCTTACCCAACCCTAAACCAAACCCCAATTTTCACCCGAACATAAGTGTGTCCTGAACTCTAACCCTAACCCTAACCCATTCCAATGAATCCCATAGGCTATAATGGAGAACGGAAAGACTTCCAAAAATTTTCCCGATCGACAGTATACCTCTCAGGAAGATAACCTTTCAGGATTACTCAACCCAGAACATGACAGAATTTTGCAGACCGTCGCATTCCTTCGGTCGTGGGCGTCGCAGAAGGGCCCTCACGCCCGCAGGGACGGGCTGCCTTTCCCGGGAGTGCCAAAAATGCGCCCAGCAGTGGATTCCAATTTTCTCCTGAAGGGTAACTTAACCCTTAAAACGCCGGATTATTGGAGACCGTTTTATTGCTTCGGTCCTTCGGAGCACAGGAGACACTCCATCGCCCTAGCCGTGGGCTGCCTTTCACTGTTATGATTCCCATAGGTTTTAATGGAGAATGGAAAAACATCCAAAAATTTTCCCCATCAAGAGTATACCATTCAGTGTGATATCAAAAATACATCTTACCCAACCCTAAACCAAACCCCAATTTTCACCCGAACATAAGTGTGTCCTGAACTCTAACCCTAACCCTAACCCATTCCAATGAATCCCATAGGCTATAATGGAGAACGGATAGACTTCCAAAAATTTTCCCTATCGACAGTATACCTCTCAGAAAGAAAAACTTTCAGGATTACTCAACCCAGAACATGACAGTATTTTGCAGACCGTCGCATTCCTTCGGTCGTGGGCGTCGCAGAAGGGCCCTCACGCCCGCAGGGACGGGCTGCCTTTCCCGGGAGTGCCAAAAATGCGCCCAGCAGTGGATTCCAATTTTCTCCTGAAATCCAACGTTTTAAGGGTTAAGTTACCCTTCAGGGTTACTTAACCCTTAAAACGCCGGATTATTGGAGACCGTTTTATTGCTTCGGTCCTTCGGAGCACAGGAGACACTCCATCGCCCTAGCCGTGGGCTGCCTTTCACTGTAATGATTCCCATAGGTTTTAATGGAGAATGGAAAAACATCCAAAAATTTTCCCCATCAAGAGTATACCATTCAGTGTGATATCAAAAATACATCTTACCCAACCCTAAACCAAACCCCAATTTTCACCCGAACATAAGTGTGTCCTGAACTCTAACCCTAACCCTAACCCTAACCCATTCCAATGAATCCCATAGGCTATAATGGAGAACGGAAAGACTTCCAAAAATTTTCCCGATCGACAGTATACCTCTCAGGAAGATAACCTTTCAGGATTACTCAACCCAGAACATGACAGAATTTTGCAGACCGTCGCATTCCTTCGGTCGTGGGCGTCGCAGAAGGGCCCTCACGCCCGCAGGGACGGGCTGCCTTTCCCGGGAGTGCCAAAAATGCGCCCAGCAGTGGATTCCAATTTTCTCCTGAAATCCAACGTTTTAAGGGTTAAGTTACCCTTCAGGGTTACTTAACCCTTAAAACGCCGGATTATTGGAGACCGTTTTATTGCTTCGGTCCTTCGGAGCACAGGAGACACTCCATCGCCCTAGCCGTGGGCTGCCTTTCACTGTAATGATTCCCATAGGTTTTAATGGAGAATGGAAAAACATCCAAAAATTTTCCCCATCAAGAGTATACCATTCAGTGTGATATCAAAAATACATCTTACCCAACCCTAAACCAAACCCCAATTTTCACCCGAACATAAGTGTGTCCTGAACTCTAACCCTAACCCATTCCAATGAATCCCATAGGCTATAATGGAGAACGGATAGACTTCCAAAAATTTTCCCTATCGACAGTATACCTCTCAGAAAGAAAACCTTTCAGGATTACTCAACCCAGAACATGACAGAATTTTGCAGACCGTCGCATTCCTTCGGTCGTGGGCGTCGCAGAAGGGCCCTCACGCCCGCAGGGACGGGCTGCCTTTCCCGGGAGTGCCAAAAATGCGCCCAGCAGTGGATTCCAATTTTCTCCTGAAATCCAACGTTTTAAGGGTTAAGTTACCCTTCAGGGTTACTTAACCCTTAAAACGCCGGATTATTGGAGACCGTTTTATTGCTTCGGTCCTTCGGAGCACAGGAGACACTCCATCGCCCTAGCCGTGGGCTGCCTTTCACTGTAATGATTCCCATAGGTTTTAATGGAGAATGGAAAAACATCCAAAAATTTTCCCCATCAAGAGTATACCATTCAGTGTGATATCAAAAATACATCTTACCCAACCCTAAACCAAACCCCAATTTTCACCCGAACATAAGTGTGTCCTGAACTCTAACCCTAACCCTAACCCATTCCAATGAATCCCATAGGCTATAATGGAGAACGGAAAGACTTCCAAAAATTTTCCCGATCGACAGTATACCTCTCAGGAAGATAACCTTTCAGGATTACTCAACCCAGAACATGACAGAATTTTGCAGACCGTCGCATTCCTTCGGTCGTGGGCGTCGCAGAAGGGCCCTCACGCCCGCAGGGACGGGCTGCCTTTCCCGGGAGTGCCAAAAATGCGCCCAGCAGTGGATTCCAATTTTCTCCTGAAATCCAACGTTTTAAGGGTTAAGTTACCCTTCAGGGTTACTTAACCCTTAAAACGCCGGATTATTGGAGACCGTTTTATTGCTTCGGTCCTTCGGAGCACAGGAGACACTCCATCGCCCTAGCCGTGGGCTGCCTTTCACTGTAATGATTCCCATAGGTTTTAATGGAGAATGGAAAAACATCCAAAAATTTTCCCCATCAAGAGTATACCATTCAGTGTGATATCAAAAATACATCTTACCCAACCCTAAACCAAACCCCAATTTTCACCCGAACATAAGTGTGTCCTGAACTCTAACCCTAACCCATTCCAATGAATCCCATAGGCTATAATGGAGAACGGATAGACTTCCAAAAATTTTCCCTATCGACAGTATACCTCTCAGAAAGAAAACCTTTCAGGATTACTCAACCCAGAACATGACAGAATTTTGCAGACCGTCGCATTCCTTCGGTCGTGGGCGTCGCAGAAGGGCCCTCACGCCCGCAGGGATGGGCTGCCTTTCCCGGGAGTGCCAAAAATGCGCCCAGCAGTGGATTCCAATTTTCTCCTGAAATCCAACGTTTTAAGGGTTAAGTTACCCTTCAGGGTTACTTAACCCTTAAAACGCCGGATTATTGGAGACCGTTTTATTGCTTCGGTCCTTCGGAGCACAGGAGACACTCCATCGCCCTAGCCGTGGGCTGCCTTTCACTGTAATGATTCCCATAGGTTTTAATGGAGAATGGAAAAACATCCAAAAATTTTCCCCATCAAGAGTATACCATTCAGTGTGATATCAAAAATACATCTTACCCAACCCTAAACCAAACCCCAATTTTCACCCGAACATAAGTGTGTCCTGAACTCTAACCCTAACCCATTCCAATGAATCCCATAGGCTATAATGGAGAACGGATAGACTTCCAAAAATTTTCCCTATCGACAGTATACCTCTCAGAAAGAAAACCTTTCAGGATTACTCAACCCAGAACATGACAGAATTTTGCAGACCGTCGCATTCCTTCGGTCGTGGGCGTCGCAGAAGGGCCCTCACGCCCGCAGGGACGGGATGCCTTTCCCGGGAGTGCCAAAAATGCGCCCAGCAGTGGATTCCAATTTTCTCCTGAAATCCAACGTTTTAAGGGTTAAGTTACCCTTCAGGGTTACTTAACCCTTAAAACGCCGGATTATTGGAGACCGTTTTATTGCTTCGGTCCTTCGGAGCACAGGAGACACTCCATCGCCCTAGCCGTGGGCTGCCTTTCACTGTAATGATTCCCATAGGTTTTAATGGAGAATGGAAAAACATCCAAAAATTTTCCCCATCAAGAGTATACCATTCAGTGTGATATCAAAAATACATCTTACCCAACCCTAAACCAAACCCCAATTTTCACCCGAACATAAGTGTGTCCTGAACTCTAACCCTAACCCTAACCAATTCCAATGAATCCCATAGGCTATAATGGAGAACGGAAAGACTTCCAAAAATTTTCCCGATCGACAGTATACCTCTCAGGAAGATAACCTTTCAGGATTACTCAACCCAGAACATGACAGAATTTTGCAGACCGTCGCATTCCTTCGGTCGTGGGCGTCGCAGAAGGGCCCTCACGCCCGCAGGGACGGGCTGCCTTTCCCGGGAGTGCCAAAAATGCGCCCAGCAGTGGATTCCAATTTTCTCCTGAAATCCAACGTTTTAAGGGTTAAGTTACCTTTCAGGGTTACTTAACCCTTAAAACGCCGGATTATTGGAGACCGTTTTATTGCTTCGGTCCTTCGGAGCACAGGAGACACTCCATCCCCCTAGCCGTGGGCTGCCTTTCACTGTAATGATTCCCATAGGTTTTAATGGAGAATGGAAAAACATCCAAAAATTTTCCCCATCAAGAGTATACCATTCAGTGTGATATCAAAAATACATCTTACCCAACCCTAAACCAAACCCCAATTTTCACCCGAACATAAGTGTGTCCTGAACTCTAACCCTAACCCTAACCCATTCCAATGAATCCCATAGGCTATAATGGAGAACGGATAGACTTCCAAAAAATTTCCCTATCGACAGTATACCTCTCAGGAAGATAACCTTTCAGGATTACTCAACCCAGAACATGACAGAATTTTGCAGACCGTCGCATTCCTTCGGTCGTGGGCGTCGCAGAAGGGCCCTCACGCCCGCAGGGACGGGCTGCCTTTCCCGGGAGTGCCAAAAATGCGCCCAGCAGTGGATTCCAATTTTCTCCTGAAATCCAACGTTTTAAGGGTTAAGTTACCCTTCAGGGTTACTTAACCCTTAAAACGCCGGATTATTGGAGACCGTTTTATTGCTTCGGTCCTTCGGAGCACAGGAGACACTCCATCCCCCTAGCCGTGGGCTGCCTTTCACTGTAATGATTCCCATAGGTTTTAATGGAGAATGGAAAAACATCCAAAAATTTTCCCCATCAAGAGTATACCATTCAGTGTGATATCAAAAATACATCTTACCCAACCCTAAACCAAACCCCAATTTTCACCCGAACATAAGTGTGTCCTGAACTCTAACCCTAACCCTAACCCATTC